>NC_090646.1:444576202-444878302 GCF_040937935.1 Hyperolius riggenbachi | reverse complement strand
ATCTTTGTCTTCAGGTCATTTGAGAGTTGTTTTGAGACCTCCGTGTTGCTACTCTTCAGAGAAAATTAAAAGAGTAGGGAAACTTACAATTGACCCCCCCCCCCCCCCTTAAAGGCAACCAGAGATGAACGTTTCACACAAAATAAACATATCAGTCGATAGCTTGTAAAGAATAAATGCTCTACCTGATAATTTTGCCGCTCTGGTGTGCTTTTTTAAGCGTTTTTTTATCCATTATTGCTCCAGGAAAAATCCAATATGGCCGCCGGCTCATATCCCTTCTGCTTCCGGGTTATGAGATGTGCTGTCTAGGCTCTATGAAACTATAGACAAGCAGGGCTGTTGCTGCAGCCTTTAATCTGTGTGCTTTCAACTTTATTATTTTGGTATGCTGTGTGGCTGCCTGTAAGAAGTGTCTCATAGGAATGAAACTGCACAGATAATAATGATATCGACTGCACAGTGCACACAGATGCCATCAGGATCGGACTGGGACACTAAGGGCCCACCAAGGAAGTTTCAGCCTGGGGGCCCACCTCCCCCCCCCCACCCCCCTCTTTGACCTCACATACACATGTACTCCCGAAATTTTGCATGATTTTATGGTAGGGAATAGATTGTAAGCACTTCTGAGGACAGTCTCCAATAGGGATATGTCCACATGCAAAAATAAATAGGCGTCACCACGTACTGGAACATCGGCATGGTCATGATGAGTCATGGGCAGACTTTAAAAAAAACAAAAACACAAAATAAGTAGCGGTGTTATTCAGAGATTAGGTCAGACCAGATACATTTTAGATAAAATAATGAAGTAGTTACATGCCTCATAGTAACTCATCAAGTAGTCAAATGGCAGCAGATTTTCCGACAAAATGCAATCAGATTGGCGGCAGATTCCCCACAAAATGCTATCAAATTGGCAGCAGATATCCTCACAAAATGCAAATAGATTGGCGGCAGATATCCCCACAAAATGCAATCAAATTGGGGGCAGATTTCCCAACAAAATACAATCAGATTGGTGGCAGATATCCCCACAACGCAATTAGATTGGCGGCAGATATCCCCACAAAATGCAATTAGATTGGCGGCAGATATCCCCACAAAATGCAATCAAATTGGCAGCAGATATCCCCACAAAATGCAAATAGATTGGCGGCAGATATCCCCACAAAATGCAATCAAATTGGGGGCAGATTTCCCAACAAAATACAATCAGATTGGTGGCAGATATCCCCACAACGCAATTAGATTGGCGGCAGATATCCCCACAAAATGCAATTAGATTGGCGGCAGATATCCCCACAAAATGCAATCAAATTGGCAGCAGATATCCCCACAAAATGCAAATAGATTGGCGGCAGATATCCCCACAAAATGCAATCAAATTGGCGGCAGATTTCTCAACAAAATACAATCAGATTGGCGGCAGATATCCCCACAAAATGCAATCAAATTGGCGGCAGATTTCCAAACAAAATACAATCAGATTGGTGGCAGATATCCCCACAAAATGCAATTAGATTGGTGGCAGATATCCCCACAAAATGCAATTAGATTGGTGTCAGATATCCCCACAAAATACAATTAGATTGGCAGCAGTTATCACCACAAAATACAATTAGATTGGGGGCAGATATCCCCACAAAGGCAGGTCCCCAGTTAGTGGGGGCCCCCATGCTGAAAGGGGGTGCAGTGGGCACAGAGGGACCCCTCTCCCTCACCTGGAGCCCCCCCAGTTTAGGTAGGCAGGTCACAGGTGTCCCCAGTTAGGTAGGCAGCAGCCAGGTCTAAGTTCCCCCCCCCCCCCAGCTTGGAAGGGGAGCAGTGGGCACACAGCGGTGGGGAGGGGGGAAGTTTCCCCCTCCCTCCCCTAGGGGCCCCCCTTCCGCGCTCCCCCTTCCGCACTCCCCCTCCCTCCAAAATTGCAGCCAGCGGCAGCGAGCGAGGAATAGCTTTACCGGCATGATGAGATGAGAAGATCCATCACTCTGTGTGCCGCTGGCTGGTCTGGTCTCCTGCAATGCACTGTGTCCAATCACGCTCTCACAGGAAGTACTGCGAGAGCTCGATTGGACACAGTGCATTGCAGGAGACCAGACCAGCCAGCGGCACGCAGAGTGATGGATCTTCTCATCTCATCATGCCGGTAAAGCTATTCCTCGCTCGCTGCCACTGGCTGCAATTTTGGAGGGGGGGGAGTGCGGAAGGGGGAGTGCAGAAGGGGGGCCCCTAGGTGAGGGAGGGGGGAAAGCTTCCCCCCTCCCCGCCGCTCTGTGTGCCCAATTTCCCCCGCTTCCTGTGCTGTGCCCGCTCTGGGGCCCCCAGGAGGCGGGGCCCACCGATGTTTCCATCGGCAGTTCGGTGGGTCAGTACGAGCCTGGATGCCATACTTGTCTGTTGTTTCAGAGCTTCTTTCTCAGCAGAGCAGCCCCTCCCATGTCATCAGAGCTCTGAGTATGCAAAGCAGGAAAGCTGAGCCAGGAGAGGGCGGGCTTGAAAAGACTTCACAGAAGACTGACTCAGCTATAATGATTCCAGGTCAAACCTAGACTGAATGCTCAGTCGGGGATTCTTATCACAGCTGTTAACAGGCAGATTTAGTAGAGAAGAATGAAACTAAAAGCAGGGTAGGTGTTTACTGTCATGTTCCCACTGATAAATGTAGTAAAATACATGATGGTGCTTCATCTCTGGTTCTATTTAAATACATTTTCTGATAATTGGATTCACCTGTGTATGTAAGTCAGAGCTCACTGACCTTACCAAGCCAATTTGAGTTCCAATAATTAGTTCTAAAGGTTTTGGAATCAATAAAATGACAACAGTGCCCAAATGTATGCACCTATCTAATTTTATTTAAACAATTATTGTGCACTTTCTGTAAATGCAATAAACTTAATTTCTCAAATATCACTGTGTGTGTCTCCTATATGATATATTTAAAGAGACTCTGAAGCGAGAATAAATCTTGCTTCAGAGCTTATATTCAGCAGGGGCATGTGTGCCCCTGCTAAAACGCCGCTATCCCGCGGCTAAACGGGGGTCCCTTACCTCCCAAATCCCCTCGTGGAGTCCCGGGGATCTCTTCCTGGTGAGGCAGGGCTAATGGCCGCAGCCCTGCCTCCATGCGCGTCTATCAGCGCGTATCTCCACCTCTCCCCGCCCCTCTCAGTCTTCCTTCGCTGAGAGGGGCGGGGGAGAGGCGGCGATGCGCCGCTGATAGACGGCGCTGAGAGGCATTAGCCCTGCCTCAACAGCAGCAAAATCTACGACCAAGTTGGTCGCGGATTTTGCAGGGGGGGGGGATTTGGGAGGTAAGGAACCCCCGTTTAGCCGCGGGATAGCAGCATTTTAGCAAGGGCACACATGCCCCTGCTGAATATAAGCTCTGAAGCGAGATTTATTCTCGCTTCAGTGTCTCTTTAATTGACATGTTTTATCCTAATAACCAACGATTTATACAGGAAAATCATGACGATTAACAATGTTGCCCAAACTTTCGCATCCCACTGTATGTTTATACATTATACAGGGAGTGCAGAATTATTAGGGAAGTTGTATTTTTGAGGAATAATTTTACTATTAAACAACAACCATACTGCAATATTTACAATACCCTAAGGAGGGAGGGGGCCTTGCAGTTCCAAACGCATGGGTCTACTTTCTTGCTTCCCAGGCCCAACACCTTGTGGGATGGGAATCAGAGGAGCTCGCTGATTCTTCTAGACAGATACTTAATTTTAAATTGAGATACTCTTCTATCTATGCAGCACTGGAGGCTGGGGCCTGTGGGTCCTTCAGGGGTGGAAAATTGTACACAATGACTTTGATGCAAAAAGTCTGGGACAGATTACGTTCTATGCAGAACATAGAGGGAATCACTTCATACACACCAATAACTCAAAATTCCCGCTTTGGTGAGCTACGGGATCTCCCATTTCTTCAACAATGGGCCAAAAAAGGTATCTCCTACATAGCTCAAACATTGAACGGTACGGAGGTTTATTCCCTCACAACCCTGGCAGAGCTATTGAAAACCCCTCTCTCGCCATTACTTAGCTTCCAGCACCTTCAATATGTTCATGCTATCCATAAACAGCAAAAATCCTTCTCACTACTAGTGCAACCCTCACCTATATTTAATTTGGTGGCCCAGGCTACATTTAAAACTGGATTTATCTCACAATGTTATGCCATGCTTCTAGATCTTTACTTAAAGAGATTTCCCCTTAAGTGTTATGACAAATGGGTGGAGGAGTTGGGTGATCTTTCAGTAGAGGAATGGGCTGAGATTTTACAAAGTATTCCGTCAGTTTCTACCAACGCCACTCATAAATTATCTCAGCTAAATATCCTTCATAGAACCCTATTAACGCCAAAAAGATTGCATTCTATGCATTACAGAGCGGATCCTATTTGTGCTCGGTGTAGCAGGGATCATGGGGATCTTATCCACATGCTATGGCACTGCCCCAAGCTTCATCGATACTGGAAGGCTATATTAGATATAATTGACTCTCTCCTTAATATTCATGTACCAAGAACCTTCCAGTTCTGTATATTAGGGTTATTTGCTGGGGTCAGTATCCCTGAATCAGCCCAAATTATGTTACATAGAATGTTGTTTCAGGCCAGGAAACTCATTCTCTCTGCCTGGATCAACCCAGCCCCTCCATCCGTATCATTATGGATAGCGCAACTGAACTCATACTTGAAACTTGAAAAGCTGGTTTATCAGCACAGAGGAGCACCAAATAAATTTGAAAAAATCTGGGCTCCCTGGCTAGACTCCCCTGGTCTCCCTGACCGTGCACTCATAATTGACAGATTATTTAGGGTAGTTAGCTGAGTGGCTGTTGGGTAGCCCTCCGATCTTAAGGGTATTCTTCACGATTTCCCCTCGCATCTTAAAGCTCTCTATGTAAGATCTGAAGTTAATGTGATTATGATTCATTTCGTATGTCTTATGCCAGGTCACCTTGACTACTCTTACCTGCATTTACGATTAACCGCTGCTGCTGTACACCCTTGTTATTCTGTATAAAAATGTCGTTTTACACATTTGCTGTTTAGCTTTAATAAAGGCTGATTTAAAAAAAAAAAACAACAACCATGTTCTCAATGAACCCAAAAAACTCATTAATATCAAAGCTGAATATTTTTGAAAGTAGTTTTTAGTTTGTTTTTAGTTTTAGCTATTTTAGGGGGATGTCTGTGTGTGCAGGTGACTATTGCTGTGCATAATTATTAGGCAACTTAACAAAAACAAATATATACCCATTTAAATTATTTTTTTTTACCAGTGAAACCAATATAACATCTCAACATTCACAAATATACATTCAAAGACAAAACAAAAACAAATCAGTGACCAATATAGCCACCTTTCTTTGCAAGGACACTCGAAAGCCTGCCATCCATGGATTCTGTCAGTGTTTTGATCTGTTCACCATCAACATTGCTTGCAGCAGCAACCACAGCCTCCCAGACACTGTTCAGAGAGGTGTACTGTTTTCCCTCCTTGTAAATCTCACATTTTATGATGGACCACAGGTTCTCAATGGGGTTCAGATCAGGTGAACAAGAAGGCCATGTCATTAGTTTTTCTTCTTTTATACCCTTTCTTGCCAGCCACACTGTGGAGTACTTGGACGAGTGTGATGGAGCATTGCCCTGCATGAAAATCATGTTTTTCTTGAAGGATGCAGACTTCTTCCTGTACCACTGCTTGAAGAAGGTGTCTTCCAGAAACTGGCAGTAGGACTGGGAGTTGAGCTTGACTCCATCCTCAACCCGAAAAGGCCCCACAAGCTCATCTTTGATGATACCAGCCCAAACCAGTACTCCACCTCCACCTTGCTGGCGTCTGAGTCGGACTGGAGCTCTCTGCCCTTTGCCAATTCAGCCACGGGCCCATCCATCTGGCCCATCAAGACTCACTCTCATTTCATCAGTCCATAAAACCTTAGAAAAATCAGTCTTGAGATATTTCTTGGCCCAGTCTTGACGTTTCAGCTTGTGTGTCTTGTTCAGTGGTGGTCGTCTTTCAGCCTTTCTTACCTTGGCCATGTCTCTGAGTATTGCACACCTTGTGCTTTTGGGCACTCCAGTGATGTTGCAGCTCTGAAATATGGCCAAACTGGTGGCAAGTGGCATCTTGGCAGCTCCACGCTTGACTTTTCTCATTTCATGGGCAGTTATTTTGCGCCTTGATTTTTCCACACGCTTCTTGCGACCCTGTTGACTATTTTGAATGAAACGCTTGATTGTTCGATGATCACACTTCAGAAGCTTTGCAATTTTAGGAGTGCTGCATCCCTCTGCAAGATATCTCACTATTTTTTACTTTTCTGAGCTTGTCAAGTCCTTCTTTTGACCCATTTTGCCAAAGGAAAGAAAGTTGCCTAATAATTATGCACACCTGATATAGGGTGTTGATGTCATTAGACCACAACCCTTCTCATTACAGAGATGCACATCACCTAATATGCTTAATTGGTAGTAGGCTTTCAAGCCTATACAGCTTGGAGTAAGACAACATGCATAAAGAGGATGATGTGGTCAAAATACTCATTTGCCTAATAATTCTGCACTCCCCGTATGTTGTGGCTTAAACTCAATGCCAAACCATGTGAATGCTTCTTTGCGCAATAGTAGAAAAGCATTTGCCCATGGTGAAACAAGCCACTGGCAGCTGGCCGTGTCAACTGTTAGGCCTTGTTCACATCTAAAATCGCTGATGCCATTGCGATTATTTTTAGCACCTCCTGGGGCTTACCTGCTGTCAGGAACCGCCCCGCGGCACGCCTGCGTATACGGTTCCCGACTGCGGGTTTGACCAGATCAAGCGGGGAACAGCCTTATTCAAGCTACAAACAAGGCTGGGACCCCTCAAACACTTCCCACTGCCACCACTAGCCGTTGCTAGACACGTCAACTCAGCTGTCGAGTGCTCAACACGCAATCTGCGTTTTCGTAATTGGGTCAGCTTTGCGCTTAGGCCGAATACGGGAACGCCACGCACCCACACACGCAGTACAGTTGTACAGTAACACAGCACAATCAGGCACTGACTTGTAATGCAAGTTACACTGTCGTGCAGCAAAACCACTAACAGTCATTCCAAACGATACTGTTAGCCACTCCCACTCTGCCGTCGAGCGCAGAAGTGCCCCATACCCACAATGCAATTACAATTTCCTATGGTAGTGTTGCTCAAGCATACAATTAGGCATGGACTTATACACAGCTACACTGCAGTCTCCTCTAGGCTATGAGTGTTAGTTTAGTACAGCAGAAGTCAAACTTATTAAATAATAATTTAGTATTCCAGGAAAATAAAGTGGAAAAATGCAGAACAAAATATATACAAAAGATTACAAAAAACAAAATAAAAAGTTACAAAATTAAGAGTTTACAAAGATACACACAAGCGATTTGCTTACCAAAATAACAGGGATCAAGATAGACGAATCTTAGACTTGGGTTCTGTGGACAGACACCTTTCTGATTGGATCAGGAGCCAACTTAGCTTAGACCGGGCGTCCGGCTCCAGCTACCGTCAGGAGTAGACTGATTTTAGGTATCTGTCCCCTGCTTTTTATAATGGAATATTTGCCTTGAGGCTGTAAGCCTGTTTGGATGGGGGAAACTAGATTTAATTACATCCTCAGACATAATTTGATTCCCAGAGATCTAACATCCACATGTGAAAAGTGTATTATAGCACACACACAACAAAAGACTTCCTTAACTTCCAGTTTCCCCAGGTTAAAGTGTATTTTAGTACATACATGAAAAGACTTCCCTAACATCCAATTTCCCCAGGATAAAGTGTATTTTAGCACATACATGAAAAGACTTCCCTAGTCCAAATAACAGGTGACAAACACATTGTTGACAGTATTCGCCTGAATAGCCATCTCCTAATTAGAGGCTAGGTAGACAGTCCCTAATTGCAGAGATTTCCCATCTCCCAATTAGGCGCAGACAATGGTCATTGAATGCATGGTCAATTTACATGATATAACGAACTCCAGGCAGCTGCCAGCCTTCAAAGCCAGACTGGCTAGCAGACAATCCCATATGATACAGTAGTACACAGCAGACATAAAAATGGGAAAATGAAAATATATTACTGTATTATCCTTATCATAACTAGCTGCTATATTCCTGACACGCCCCCTCTTCCAGATGGCGCTGGCAGATGATTCTAATGAATCATCCTGCCAAAGCCTACATTGACGGCCTGGCCGGGTGGGGTAACCCTTTAGCATCCTCATGAGGGTTCCCCACCTGTCAGTTAGCTCCAAGCTACACGAAGGGAAAGCTAGGTCAGGTTGCTACAATGTGTCGTTCCCCTTGGCAACCTGACGTAACCAACCAGGGGAATGCGGGTCAGTGACGACCGTGAATTCGCGACCATAGAGACAGTGCTGCAGCTGGGGAAGGGTTCCAACCGTCGCTACACGCACTTTCTCTATAGTGGCAGGAGCAATCTCTCGGTCCCTTTGGGGAACGATTATCTGCCGGTCTGCCTCCTCCACTACGGACAGCTCCGAGGGAATAACTTCCCAGGACCCTCTCAGCCCGCCCCCCCCAGCTGGTGACCTGCTGGCCGGACCCCTGAGCTGTTCCAGGCTGCTGTCAAATCGAACAGCCCCAGAGAGCTCAGTGCTGCCTGTCACACATTCCAGGAAGGCTGCAGACGGAAAGGCTCCTGTGCCCTCAGGGCCAGGTTCCGAATTGGATGTGGCTGACCCAGCAACATTTGCCACTTCGGTGGACAGTCCCTCTGCTGTAGACCCGCTAGCACTGCGGGTTACCACTGCAGCTGAGGGAGTGCCCACATTACACACATCATAAATCATGTCACATTTGGTCTTAAAAACATCTGAAGGGGAAAGATGTGGTCTCGTGCCGTCTGCCCCTTCAGTGGACAGTCCACCTGCTGCAGCCCAGCGACCACTGCTGGTTACTCCTGCAGCCAACGGAGTGTCCACAGGACAAGCATCATTATGTAGCACAGCACATATGATATCAACATTATCTGCAGCATTATACACAGTGCTACTCAGCACTTCACACAGAGCATCAACAGTTCCTGCATCGATCACCTCGATAGTCCATGAATGACATCATCAGTTTCTGCATTCTTTGTCCCACTCCAGGCCTAGGCACTGGAGAATCACTAGGGCTGGCTCCTAGTACACAGTCCGTAGCCCCTGGGGCCTCACCAGCACTCCCCACTTGCACATTATCAAACAGTACCTTGCAAGAGTCCTGAACTTCTGCTGGGGATGCAGGCTCCACGGGGTTTGGAGTAGGCTCATACCAGGCCACTAACCGTCCCAGGTAAGTACCCAGCAAAACGTTGGTGGGAATTTTGTCAGTTACCCCAACTTCTTTCAATCCGCTGCCGGCCCCCCCAATCTAGAAAGACCAAAGCGGTGGGTATGGCTGGGGTGACACCCCCAACTCCTCTGACAGCCATCATTTTACCAGGTATGTACTGCTCCAGGTTCACAAGCTGGGGATGTATGAGAGTCACTTCTGCTCCAGTGTCTCTCAGCCCAGTGGCAACTGTACCCCCAACCGTGACAAGCTGCAGATTCTCTGCATAGCCAGTGGCAGTCCTGGTAGCACACAAAGCCATTGGGACTTCACTGGGGTTTGAGGCCTCACTGGAGTTTGGGGCCTCCCTCTTCCTCTCTGGGCAAGTCGTGCTGATATGACCCACCCTGTCACATACAAAGCATTTCCGAGTGTCAGTGGTGGGTTTCCTGAATCCAGGAGACAGAGGTGCTTGCCTCCTCTGGGTGCTGGGTGACACAGGTTTAGCAAACTGTTCTCCCCTCCAGCTGGGTGTAGTAGTCCTCCGGGACTCGGGTGCTCTATAGGCGGTGTAGGAATCGGCCATTTCCGCAGCCTCATCCACTGTTTTTGGTTCTCGATCCAGCACAAACAGCCGGACCTCAACGGGACAGGTGTGTAGGAACTGGTCTTTTATCATCAGCTCCTGCAGGGCATCCAAGGTTTTGACTGACAGTCCTTTTAACCACTGCTGCAAGGCAGTGCGCAGGTTGCACGCATGATCCAGGTAACTGTCATTAGGACCTCGCTGCACTGTCCTGAAACGTTTGCGATACACCTCTGGCGTGAGGTAGTATCGCGCAATGATGGCTTTCTTAATTGCCTCAAAGTCTGTTTCTTCCTCCTGGGGGAGACTCACAAACGCCTCCAGGGCCTTGCCTCTCAGCCCTGGAGTGAGGTATCTTGCCCACTGCTCACGGAGCACCCCATACTGCCGACAAGTCCTTTCAAACCCCTGTAGGAAAGTGCCTATGTCAGAGTCCTTGTCCATAGCGGGGAACTTATCCAGGGGGATTCTGTGGACTCGCTCACCTTCGCGTTCTGCGGGTCCAGCAGACCGGTTCTGCTGCTGAAGTTTAGCAAACTCCAGCTGGTGTCGCTGTGCAACTTGTTCCCTCTCGGCTTGGAGTCTCTGGGCAGCTTGTTCCCTCTGGGCTTGTCGTATTTCCCTCTCTGCTTGCCGATGTTCCAGAATTAGCTTTAGGCGCACTTTAGGCTCAGCCGAACCTAGTAGCTGTAGGTTGGCTTCCAGAGATGTCATCTCCGTGTTCGGTGGATCATCCAGGACATCGTCTCCACTCGCATTCTGTGGCGGGAGCGATTCCTCCTCTGACGTGTCGTGAGCTGCATCCGCTGGCGTTGGAGCACTGCCTCATACTCCTCGAGGGCACGAACCAACTGCTCCTTAGTCTGGCCGCTCACCGTCTCGATGCCTTTGTGCTCATACAGGTTGAGTAGTATCTCTTTGCTTTGCCTTGCATAGCTGGATGCATTCTGAGCCATCGTGTTGAAAAAATAAAAAGTAAAAGGGGAGGGAAAGCGAAATACCTGTGTGTATCTTTGAAAAAAAAAGTATATAAATTCTGCACTGAGAAAACTTCTGTAGGCTAGTTGCTTCTAACAGCTTCCAGCCTTTAGTACACAGAATAGAGAGCTAAACTGCGTACTAATGTACTAAACGTTCCCACCACTGCCAGCCAATTATGTCAGGAACCGGCCCGCGGCACGCCTGCGTATACGGTTCCCGACTGCGGGTTTGACCAGATCAAGCGGGGAACAGCCTTATTCAAGCTACAAACAAGGCTGGGACCCCTCAAACACTTCCCACTGCCACCACTAGCCGTTGCTAGACACATCAACTCAGCTGTCGAGTGCTTAACACGCAATCTGCGTTTTCGTATTCGGGTCAGCTTTGCGCTTAGGCCGAATACGGGAACGCCACGCACCCACACACACGCAGTACAGTTGTACAGTAACACAGTACAATCAGGCACTGACTTGTAATGCAAGTTACACTGTCGTGCAGCAAAACCACTAACAGTCGTTCCGAACGATACTGTTAGCCACTCCCACTCTGCCGTCGAGCGCAGAAGTGCCCCATACACACAATGCAATTACAATTTCCTATGTTAGTGTTGCTCAAGCATACAATTAGGCATGGACATATACACAGCTACACTGCAGTCTCCTCTAGGCTATGAGTGTTAGTTTAGTACAGCAGAAGTCAAACTTATTAAATAATAATTGAATATTCCAGGAAAAAAAAGTGGAACAATGCAGAACAGAATATATACAAAAGATTACAAAAAACAAAATAAAAAGTATAGCACACACACAACAAAAGACTTCCTTAACATCCAATTTCCCCAGGTTAAAGTGTATTTTAGTACATACATGAAAAGACTTCCCTAACATCCAATTTCCCCAGGGTAAAGTGTATTTTAGCACATACATGAAAAGACTTCCCTAGTCCAAGTTACAGGTGACAAACACATTGTTGACAGTATTGGCCTGAATAGCCATCTCCTAATTAGAGGCTAGGTAGACAGTCCCTAATTGCAGAGATTTCCCATCTCCCAATTAGGCGCAGACAATGGCCATTGAATGCATGGTCAATTTACATGATATAACGAACTCCAGGCAGCTGCCAGCCTTCAAAGCCAGACTGGCTAGCAGACAATCCCATTTGATACAGTAGTACACAGCAGACATAAAAATGGGAAAATGAAAATATATTACTGTATTATCCTTATCATAACTAGCTGCTATATTCCTGACACCTGCGCGTTGCAATTTTTGTAAATCGCTTTTTTAAGCACTTTTGCAGATATATTTGATTTTTCCCTTCCTGATGCAAGTCAGGAAGTGAATTCTTTGACACGGAAAAGAATGAATACAATATATTTATTGTTAAAAGCACTGGGGGAATCACCATACAAAGCACTTTTTCAAGCGTTTTGTGATTTCCCTATACCTTCCATGGAGGCAAATCACCCAATAAACGATACAGGCAGCGCTTTGGTGAGCGGATCGTAATCAAACCGCTCAGATGTGAACACTCTCATAGGGAATCATTGCACAAGTGCTTTTAGGGCAATTTTCAAAATCGCTGGCGCTTAAAAAATCCCAAACACGCCATTAGTGTGAACAAACCCTTAGTTACTCTTTCTGTTCTCTCCCTCTGGGGGTCTCTATCATTATTCCACTAAAAATCTCAATTTTGTCTATACTCATTACTCATGTTGAGATGCTATTGTTGCCCATTTTGACAAGTTTCACAGAGTAATTGCACAAGAAAATTAAATGTTTGTCTAACCTCATTACTCAGAGGTTGAGACACAATGGTGCTGCATTCATACAAGTTTCACAGCGCAATGGTAAAAAAAAAAAGTACAAAAAAAAAATGTTGGATTGTATAAATAGCACTGCATTTTCTGTCCTATTAACTTAACCCAAATGTCAATTCGGGAAGAAAATGCAGGCTGCACTACGTTGGCATTTAGGTAAAAATCAAATACCACCAGTGAGATAAGGGCACTTATGTGATCACAGATCAGATCAAAACGGGGCAAGTGTAAAAGGGCTCCAACTGCTGGTCACCACTGGAGGCATCTATGGAGTTTTACTTAGATAGATATTCTTTTTTTTTTTTTTTTTCAACTAATCAATTTTTTAGATTCAGAAACTGCTGAATAATACTTCTCCCTCTGCATGAATTACTTTGTAGAATTCAATGCCCACTTTGTGCAATTCTGTGTCCTCTATTGCCCACATGTGTCATCCTTCCTTCCCCTTTATGTCCCACTGTGTCCTCCTTCAACCCCGTGTCCTTTATTGTCCCCCTTCCTCTCCCTGTGTCATCGTTCCTTCCCCTTCATTTACCACTGTGTCCTCCTTCATCCCCCTTTGTGTCCCCCTCTTTCCTCCTTCGTCTCCCTTGTCCCCCTGTGTCCACCTCCCTTCTCCTTTGTGTCCCCCTGTGTCCTCCTTGTCACCCTTTGTGTCCTCCTTGTCACCCTTTGTGTCCACCTTTGGGCCCGCCTTCTCCCCACTGTGTCTACCTTCAACCCCCCTTGTCCACCTGTAACTCTTTTTTTGCCCCCTTCCTCCCCCCCCCCCTCCTTTATCCTCCGTCATGGCCCCTAGTCCCCCTACTTCCTACTTCGCTTCCCCTCCCTTGAAGATTGCAGTGGGCACTCCCCTAACCCATGAAAACTGCTCCCCCCCCCCCCCACGCACGCGTGCGTAATCACTTTGCCCGTGGCATCAAAGACCTCTTTTCTTCCTCACTAAAAACGCTATTTGAGGCACCCTAATACCTAATACCATATATCTAATACCAATTAATATATATTAGGAGTAGCTGGATCTTACCTCCTTAAATGACAAACCACAAAGGTAAAGTATACGTTTTATTCATGCACATAAGAACGCGTTTCATGGATGCGGCCGAGCTTCCGCGTTTCATGGAAGCGGGCCAGCACCCATTAAATGCAATGTCTTATGTGCATGAGAAGCAGGGGGAGGAAGGGAGAAGCATGGGGGGAGAAGCCGTCTAAGATCACCGCAGTTACCATGGGCTAGGTGCGTGCCTGTATTGGGGGAGGAAGCAGGGGGGGAAGGGTGGAGCACAGGTGGGAGAAGCAGCGGGGAGAGAAGCAGTCTCAGATTTCTGCACACTCCATGGGCAGGTGAGTGCACACTGCACAGGGAGGGGGTGAGAAGCAGGGGTGGAAGGGAGGAGCACGGGTGGGAAAGGCAACAGGGAGAAGCAGATCACCGCAGGCTCCAGTGGTTAGGTGAGTGCCCGCTGCACAGGGGGAAGCAGGGAAACAGCATGGGGGAGGAGAAGTATGGGTGGGAGAAGCAGCGGGAGAAGCACAGGGCAAAAGTAGGGAGAAAAGGCTGCAATAAATTTTAATGAATACATTTGCAACAATAATTGGATAAGAGCTGGTATGTACCAAAAATGATGTGAAATGTAATAAGTCACAAATAAATAATACACAAATACATAGGGCCTGATTCACAAAGCGGTGCTAACCTAGTTAGCACGCCTAAAGACTTTGGGTACCGCGCGCAAAGGCCGATGCTTGCGAAACGTCACATTGGGTGCGACGAAACGGCGCACCCAATGCGCCTATAACGGCGCATTGGATGCGCCCTAAACATTGCACCTATGCGTCCTTTGCGCGCGGGACTTTACGCGCTAATTAGTGCGCGCGAAGGATTTTTAGGCGTGATAAGTGGCTTTTCGCAAGCGTGCTAACAGTTAGCACCACTTTGTGAATCAAGCCCATAGTATGCTTGTAAAAAAAAGTGCTCTAACTGTCACACTCAATATCAATAAATAGAATATGTTGTGCTAGGAAATCATTCTAATAACTGTATAGCGCTTTTGGGCCACTAAGGGCACACTCAAGGGGCCACCCTGCAGTGTTAGGAAGTCTTGCCCAAGGACTTCTCACTGAACAGGTACTATCCCTAGCCAGGATTCAAACCCTGGTTGCCCATGTCAAAGGCTGAGCCCTTACCAGTATACTATCCAGCCACCATGACTGTTTTGTAAAGCCTGTTACACACTTTCAATTGAGATTAGCTAATCACTGATTAATTTTATCACTTCCATGTGGTAAATCTCCCCATGGGTAGATTTTATTGTTTTATAATGTTTTTATCTAATCTGTTTGTAAATGTATTACGTTGTTCATGTAGCTTTGTTTATGGTCAACTTTTCTGGGTTTATCGATATGCATGACTGCCCATACACATGACGAGATTGTTTATTTGCCCTATTTGTTTTGTGACAGCCCCACAGGATGCTGGAACCTCCACCACAATTGACAGTAGGTGGGAGATGTTTTTCTTTGAATGCAGTGTTCTTTCACCAGGCAAAGCTCTTTTTGCTATGCCCAAAATAACTAGATTTTCTGCCACATCAGTCTAAGCACTTTGTTCCAAAATGAATCTGGCTTGTCTAAATGAGCTTTTGCATGCAACAAGGGAGGCCTAAAACCCACTAGGAACCAACGCAGCGCTTTAAAATTGCAGCAGCGCTGTATGCAGCGATTCCTAGGCCGATTGCGCTCGCGATTCCTCGACACTTGGAAGCGCTGTACAGTGAACTGTACAATGCTTCCAATTTGAGGTTCTTTTTTTTTTCCTAAAACTGTATTATACTTACCCGGCGTCCTTCTTCAGTCCATAGTCCCGCCCCTAAAGGAAGAGGTCATAGGTGCTTTTTCTAGGACCAGTCCGAGAAGCGCCTGTGATCTCTTCCTTTAGGGGGTGGAGCTACGGACGGAAGAAGGAAATCAAGACACCAGGTAAGTTTTTAAGGTTATTTTAATTGTGATCGCTTGGTCCCCCCAAAGCGATGTATAATCTCTTTGATAAACAATTTATGCAGCGCTTATATACTTGGCATTGAGCGCTAATGTGCTCAAAATGCTGCATGTCCTGCGATTTCGATTGCCGTATTCACAATCGCACTAATGGGTTCCCCCTCCCTTACTTTCATTGGCAAAGCATTTTTGGGAATCGTCAGCGATCCCAAAATGCTGCCAAAAACGCTCTAGTGGGTTCCAGGCCTGACTGTTTGTGGTGTGAATGAAGATAGGTTTTTTTTTTCATCACCCTGTCATACAGATGTTCTTTGTGCAAATTGCATTGAATTGTAGAATTGTAGAATGATGGACAGATACACCATCTACAGCAAGTTATCCTTGCAAAACTTTAGAGGTGATCTGTAGGTTGCCTGTAAACATTCTCCACATATGCTGCTCCCGTATTTATCTTGATCTGCCAAGTTGTTAAATAACTGTGCCTGTCGTCATCCATTCCCTGATTACATTCTTTACAGTTACTTGCCACACCAAATTGTTTGAATTAGCTTGTTAAACCTTGAAGTTCATAGACAGGTGTGTCCAATCATGAAAAATGGCATTTACAGTGGACAGTTGCAAGTTTTGCTTCTCTTTCACTATCGCCTGAAGAGTGACAACATGGGATCCTCAAAGCAACTCTCCAAAGATCTGAAAACAAAGGAAACAAAGGTTGTTCAGTATCATGGTTTAAGGGAAGGCTACAAAAATCTATGTCAGAGGTTTCAACTGTTGGTGTCAACTGTAAGTAGGGTATCTTAGTAGTAGTCCTGCACATCTAGGAAGGGGGTGGATCCGCCATTCACAGTTCAGTATAATGTTGTATGCAAGTTTAAGGTCATTGGCCTGTTTGTTCTATATTTTCTTTTTTGATGTGGTTCCTTTTTCATCTTTTGTTTTTCTCTATCAGTTCATGTTTATTTTGATTGGCAGAAACTATGCCAGTATTGCCTTTTTAGACTATAACCTCTACATATGGGTATCGATTATGTGGACATTGACTGGATGTATATACGTGTTGCAGTTGAGCATGATATACATACCATCTATATTTGTTCAAGGATCTTGATGTATGCTGTCTGTGTCAATTTCTTTTCGCATATATATATATATATATATATATATATATATATATACAGTGCTGCCACGGGCATGAATAATTATGGGCAGCACTGTGTGTATATATCCTGTATATATATAAGACTTATGAACGACCCACCTATACGAACGGCCGCCGACCCACCGCGATGATGTCACTCAACCGGGGACTACCTCTTCTGCTGCCGTTTTTAAAGCAGAGTAGGCGCAGCGGAAGGCAGATAGGGGGCATCTCACCTGTTCCACGGTGGTAGAAGGTCCCAGCGTGCTGCCCGGAAGCTGTGTGGCCCGTCCTCTCTCTTTGTTCACTGTCCTCCCGGCAGCTTCACATGCGTCGCATAATGACGCAATCAGGAAAAGCCCCCTAGTGGCGGCACCTCCTGATGCGTCATTATGCGACACATGTGAAGCTGCCGGGGGGACAGTGAATGAAGAGAGAGGACGGGCTGCGCAGCTTCCGTGCAGCACGCTGGGACCTTCTACCACAGTGGAACAGGTGAGATGTCCCAAGACTGTCTTCCGCTGCGCCTACTCTACTTATAGAATGGGGGCAAAGGTGACTGTCCCGACTTAAGGACAGATTCAGGTTAAGAATGAACCTACAGTCCCTATCTCGTTTGTTAACTGAGGACTACGTGTATATATATATATATATATATATATATATATATATATATATATATATATATATATGTTGGGCCCTATGCAATTTACTAACTCACTGTCTTTACTGCTTTCTTTTCCTTTGAATCTTGATAGAAGAATCTCCTTTGGCCGCAGGTCCGGTTGTTAGCCTCTCACCTCTCCTGGCAATGTCACTTCCTGTCATTCTGCACCGCTTCAGCGTACCAGCTGGTACTACCGCCGCTGCTTTCCATTCCTGCTTCTTCACTGAAGTACCAGTAATGAGAATCATTCTGATTCTCATTGGTCCAGTGGTCCACCTAGTGGACAAATAGCCCTGGGGGGAAGGGGGGGGGGCGCTATGAGGATGCTTTTGACAGACCTCTAATGAAGAAGAAGAAGAGGAGGTGAGAGAGTGGCGGTGGAAGTCACAGTGGGTCTGGTGAGGCGGCTCAGAGCGACGTTGCCAGGAAAGCCTGTCATGTAGTGACAGACATCATGTAAGTGCCTTGGAGCCTGCTGGCTCTAGCGAAGGATGGAGGGTGCATGTGCATCTCCTAAGTCAGCAAGGCAGCAGTACTGTGGTGCTGAAGGACAGCTCCATGGAACTAATACCTCACTCCACACCACCGAGCATCACACAGGATACAGGAGCATCCTTCAGACGAATAGCTAGTATTCACCTGAGTTATGCTCTTTACAATCATTTTGAACTTCTTATTACCTAAAATTGCATATGGCTTATAATCTCCATTAACACTGCCAGCTCTATTTCCAAACACTCTTCATGGTTCCTCCTGTGATTTCACCTACCATGTGTAATGATCTGCGCTGCCGTCTGCACAGGCAGACAGCTGTTTGACCATTTGTTAGGTCTGAGTGCTGCAGGTCCCTGGAAAAGAGACCTGTCTCCACTCTGCAAGCTGCAGAGTTGCTGTTCTGGGGAGGAATTTGCATCCACTTGTCATGCAAATTGCTTAGCTGCTTCCTCTGATGACTTGCGTTATAAAAACCATTTCCTCCCAGAATTCCTTGCTGGTCATGATGGTTTGTTCCTGCTGACTTACCTGGAGTCTCAGCCTTTTGCAAATTGTTTGCTAATATTACTATCTTAGAGTAGTTCCTTTGGAGTGCCCTAACATTCCTGCTAGCATAGTCAGGTTGTTTGTTACCTGTATTGCTTTGTACTGTCTATCTGTTGCGATTGTCTTGTCGCCAGCTGCGGTCGACAGGAAATCGTTCTGTCTGTTGGGATCGCATTCGCCCTAGCGGTAGAGGCGGTGGTTCCTTCTGTACTCTGTCTGGGAGTGTAGCCAGAGCAGCGGTTGCTACTGGTTGCTCCGTCTGTCTGTCTGGAACGAACGCTTGCTGTCGTCTAGGTGAGGTAACCGTTTAGCAAGCGTCCGCGTTCTCTTTTATTTTCGTGTTTCTTTGGTTAGTCAGGGTTGGTACGCTTTGTCGCTATTGCGCTTCTCGTGTGGCGACCGTGCCGCACACGCGCTTTGTCGCTATTGCGCTTAACGTGTGGTGACCGCGTGTAGTTAGTCCTGTCTGTTCCTGTGTGTTGGATTACAGTTTGTTATCAGTTCTGTCTTTATTCTGTTCCTTTGCTCTGTGTTGCTCAGTCTTGTGTCGCTGATAGCAATCGCCATTCTTGCGATTGCGTTCCCACTTGTTCTTCGCTGTTGTGTTTTCACCGTCGCTGGGTGGCGGCTAAATTGGTGGACACACATACATCCTGTCCCTGTGCTCACTCTCTCTCTCCAAGGGCTATCTTGCCCTGTATAGCTTCACCTCGTACAATTCCCATCTGGCATCTGTGGCAGTGCAGAGGGTTTGTTCCTCTGCACTCCACAGCTCCATCTGCCGGTGGGAATTTCCTTCTACAGGTGCATTGCACCATAGCTGGGTTCTGTTATTTCATACACTTGTGGAGGATTTCCGCAGTGTCAGCGCACATCTTGTGCGCTGACCACGGAAATAATTCCGCAATCGTTACACCATGTGTTCTCACATCCACTGCTACTAAACATGTGGATACCCTCTGCATTTTCATTCACCGCAACATATGTACCATATTTAAGAATGATGACAGGAACAATAGAACCCCTTACAACTGTTGAGTTAAATGTACAGGTTTAGGCACTCAAGGGCAGAAATTTCACCAAAGTCTTAGAAACCTTTAAACTGATTTATAGCTAGAGCATTAACTGACACGGAATGAACTGTCAGTGTTTTGCAGCTCACTCCTTTCAAATTATAAACATTTGCTTTTCATCTTATCAACTGCACTATTCTGTGAATTCCACAGAGCAGAAGCCTCATATCCTCAGCACATTACATCATTCTTTGTGGCTGTCTTCCATAGATCAATTCCTGGTAGAACAGCTACGGAGTGGAAACATTTAGCACTCACTGGAACTAATTTACTTATAGATTCTACAAGACTGGAAAATATTAGAGAGTTAAGGCCCATACACACGTCGGATTTTTCTGAACGACGGGTCGTTTGAACGTCCCGTCGTTCAGTCGTTCGCACGCGGAATCAGACGTGTGTACGGACTATCGTTCACGTGATAAGACTGGTTTCCAGCGATCCGCCCGGCGGATCGCTGGAAACCAGTCTTATCACCCGAACGATAGTCTGTACACACGTCGGATTTGACGTGCGAACGACTGAACGACGGGACGTTCAAACGACGGGTCGTTCAGAAAAATCCGACGTGTGTATGGGCCTTAAAAGTAATTAAGCAAACCTGGCCAGGATTTTTTTCTTAATAAACTTGTCACCTATTATAAGTGTCATAGCAGACTCTGGTGAGAGTTGCTGTAAGTGAGACAACATTTAAACAATGTAATCGTATTACTGCTATTAGCTTTTAACCTATGCTTTCGTATGTTTAGTTGTACACCTACTGAATGTCTGATTCACTAACAATAAGAAATATTTGAAAAGTGTTGTGCTACAGTATGTACACTCATTTGGAACAGCTTTTAGCTGCTGGCTACATGTTTGTCACGCAAGACTTAAGGCCTCGGTCCAAGAAAGTAAGAAAAACATTTTTATGTTCCCTGGAAACTTCTTTAGTCTGTTGCAATGCAATTCCGTAGTGATAAAGTCAAAAACACTCATAGTGATTTGTTTATTTACATAGTTATTTGGGTTGAAATAAGACATATGTCCATCAAGTTCAACCAGAAGCAGTATTCATTTTTTTATTTTTGCTAACTCAACTTCATTTCACCACTTACAGACTTGTCAAAGGGCTTCACAAAAAGACTCCTTTTGTATGGTTATTAGTTTGCATCATTGTTTGTTGCTTTTTTCTTTTTCTTTTTTCATGCTCATTGATCTTTATTACAATAATAAGTTTGAGTTCATTTATAGTTACTCTCTCATTCATCTTACATCATTCACACATCATATAGACATCACAGTTTTCCTTTTCCTTAAAGAGACACTGAAGCGAAAAAAAAATGATGATATTATGATTTGTATGTGTACTACAGCTAAAAAAAAAAACATTAAGATCAGATACATCAGTCTAATTGTTTCCAGTGCAGGAAGAGTTGAGAAACTCCAGTTGTTATCTCTATGCAAAAAAGCTATTAAGCTCTCCGACCAACTTGGTCATGGAGAGGGCTGTTATCTGACTCTTATTATCTCAACTGTAATTAAACTGTTTACTTTTCCTCTAGCAGAGGAGAGTTTATTACTTCACAGACTGCTCTGAAAGACTCATTTTGAATGCAGAGTGTTGTGTAATCTGGACATATTATAGAGTGATGCAATGTTAGAAAAAACACTATATACCTGAAAAGAAAAATATGAGAATATTTTCTTTGCTGCTAATCTTCTAGTAATTATTCATAGTACACAACCAATTCATTATATCATATATTTTTTTTCGCTTCAGTGTCTCTTTAATTAATGTAGGAAGCACAGTGTGTGATCAGCCAGCAGACAGGCCCTGCATCCTGTTTAGCCAGCCAATTGGGCTGAATTTAACCACTTGAGGACCACAGTCTTTTCGCCCCTTAAGGACCAGAGCCTTTTTTTCCATTCAGACCACTGCATCTTTCACGGTTTATTGCTCGGTCATACAACCTACCACTAGAGTTGGGCCGAACCTCCGATTTTAGGTTCGCGAACCGGGTTCGCGAACTTCCGCGGAAGGTTCGGTTCGCGTTAAAGTTCGCGAACCGCAATAGACTTTAATGGGGATGCGAACTTTGAAAAAAAAAAAATTTATGCTGGCCACAAAAGTGATGGAAAAGATGTTTCAAGGGGTCTAACACCTGGAGGGGGGCATGGAGGAGTGGGATACACGCCAAAAGTCCCCGGGAAAAATCTGGATTTGACGCAAAGCAGCGTTTTAAGGGCAGAAATCATATTGAATGCTAAATGACAGGCCTAAAGTGCTTTAAAACATCTTGCATGTGTATACATCAATCAGGTAGTGTAATTAAGGTACTGCTTCACACTGACACACCAAACTGTTCACTGAACAGAACAGGTATGCAGTGGCGGGTTCACTGAACAGAACAGGTATGCAGTGGTGGGTTCACTTAACAGAACAGGTATACAGTGGCGGGTTCACTGAACAGAACAGGTATGCAGTGGCGGGTTCACTGAACAGAACAGGTATGCAGTGGCGGGTTCACTGAACAGAACAGGTATACAGTGGCAGGTTCACTGAACAGAACAGGTATACAGTGGCGGGTTCACTGAACAGAACAGGTATGCAGTGGCGGGTTCACTGAACAGTACAGGTATGCAGTGGCAGGTTCACTGAACAGGTATGCAGTGGTGGGTTCACAGAACAGGTATGCAGTGGTGGGTTCACAGAACAGGTATGCAGTGGTGGGTTCACAGAACAGGTATGCAGTGGTGGGTTCACTGAACAGGTATGCAGTGGTGGGTTCACAGAACAGGTATGCAGTGGTGGGTTCACTGAACAGGTATGCAGTGGTGGGTTCACAGAACAGGTATGCAGTGGTGGGTTCACAGAACAGGTATGCAGTGGTGGGTTCACAGAACAGGTATGCAGTGGTGGGTTCACAGTACAGGTATGCAGTGGTGGGTTCACAGAACAGGTATGCAGTCAGGGACAAGCTAAGCCTAACTAATCTTTCCCTATGAGAGACAGTGCAGCAGCTCACCCTACTCTCACTAATGCAGGCAGGCAGTGGCACACGAGTGACCGTAATGGCCGCCGCTGCCTGCCTTATATAAGGGGGGTGGCGCTCCAGGGGCTAGTGTAGCCTAATTGGCTACACTGGGCCTGCTGACTGTGATGTAGAGGGTCAAAGTTGACCCTCATGGTGCATTATGGGGCGAACCGAACTTCCGCAAAAGTTCGCCTGCGGGACGCGAACGCGAACCACGGAAGTTCGCATGGAACCGTTCGCAGGCGAACCGTTCGGCCCAACTCTACCTACCACCTAAATGAATTTTACCTCCTTTTCTTGTCACTAATACAGCTTTCTTTTAGTGCTATTTGATTGCTGCTGCGAGTTTTAGTTTTTATTATATTCATCAAAAAAGACATGAATTTTGTCAAAAAAATGACTTTTTTTTACTTTCTGTGCTGACATTTTTCAAATAAAGTAAAATTTCCTATACATTTGAGCACGAAAGTTATTCTGCCACATGTCTTTGATAAAAAAAAAACATTCAATGTATATTTATTGGATTGGGTAAAAGTTATAGCGTTTACAAACTATGGTGCCAAAAGTGAATTTTCCCATTTTCAAGCATCTCTGACTATTCTGACCCCCTGTCATGTTTCATGAGGTGCTAAAATTCCAGGATAGTATAAATACCCCCCAAATGACCCCATTTTGGAAAGAAGACATCCCAAAGTATTCAGTGAGAGGTATGGTGAGTTCATAGAAGATTTTATTTTTTGTCACAAGTTAGCGGAAAATGACACTTTGTGACAAAAAAAAAAGTTTCCAATTCTTCTAACTTGCGACTAAAAAAAAATGAAATCTGCCACGGACTCACTATGCTCCTCTCTGAATACCCTGAAGTGTCTACTTTCCAAAATGGGGTCATTTGTGGGGTATGTTCACTGTCCTGGCATTTTGGGGGTGCCTAATTGTAAGCACCCCTGTAAAGCCTAAAGATGCTCATTGGACTTTGGGCCCCTTAGCGCAGTTAGGCCGCAAAAAAGTGCCACACATGTGGTATTGCCGTACTCAGGAGAAGTAGTATAATGTGTTTTGGGGTGTATTTTTACACATACCCATGCTGGGTGGGAGAAATATCTCCGTAAATGACAATTTTTTGATTTTTTTTACACACAATTGTCTATCTACAGAGATATTTCTCCCACTCAGCATGGGTATGTGTAAAAATACACCCCAAAACACATTATACTTCTTCTCCTGAGTACGGCGATACCACATGTGTGGCACTTTTTTGCACCCTAACTGCGCTAAGGGGCCCAAAGTCCAATGAGTACCTTTAGGATTTTACAGGTCATTTTGCGACATTTGGTTTCAAGACTACTCCTCACGGTTTAGGGCCCCTAAAATGCCAGGGCAGTATAGGAACCCCACAAATGGCCCCATTTTAGAAAGAAGACACCCCAAGGTATTCCGTTAGGAGTATGGTGAGTTCATAGAAGATTTTTTTTTTTTGTCACAAGTTAGCGGAAATTGATTTTAATTGTGTTTTTTCACAAAGTGTCATTTTCCGCTAACTTGTGACAAAAAATAAAATCTTCTATGAACTCACCATACTCCTAACGAAATACCTTGGGGTGTCTTCTTTCTAAAATGGGGTTACTTGTTGGGTTCCTATACTGCCCTGGCATTTTAGGGGCCCTAAACCGTGAGGAGTAGTCTGGAAACCAAATGCCGCAAAATGACCCTTGAAATCCTAAAGGTACTCATTGAACTTTGGGCCCCTTAGCGCAGTTAGGGTGCAAAAAAGTGTCACACATGTGGTATCGCCGTACTCAGGAGAAGTAGTATAATGTGTTTTGTGGTGTATTTTTACATATAACCATGCTGGGTGGGAGAAATATCTCTGTAAATGACACATTTTTGATTTTTTTTAACACAATTGTCCATTTACAGAGAGATTTCTCCCACCCAGCATGGGTATGTGTAAAAATACACCACAAAACACATTATACTACTTCTCCTGAGTACGGCGATACCACATGTGTGACACTTTTTTTGCAGCCTAGGTGCGCTAAGGGGCCCAACGTCCTATTCACATGTCATTTTGAGGCATTTGTTTTCTAGACTACTCCTCACGGTTTAGGGCCCCTAAAATGCCAGGGCAGTATAGGAACCCCACAAGTGACCCCATTTTAGAAAGAAGACACCCCAAGGTAATCCGTTAGGTGTATGGTGAGTTCATAGAAGATTTTATTTTTTGTCACAAGTTAGTGAAAAATGACACTTTGTGAAAAAAACAATAAAAATCAATTTCCGCTAACTGTTGACAAAAAATAAAATCTTCTATGAACTCGTCATACACCTAACAGAATACCTTGGGGTGTCTTTTTTCTAAAATGGGGTCACTTGTGGGGTTCCTATACTGCCCTGGCATTTTACGGGCCCAAAACCGTGAGTAGTCGGGAAACCAAATTTCTCAAAATGACTGTTCAGGGGTATAAGCATCTGCAAATTTTGATGACAGGTGGTCTATGAGGGGGCAAATTTTGTGGAACCGGTCATAAGCAGGGTGGCCTCTTAGATGACAGGTTGTATTGGACCTGATCTGATGGATAGGAGTGCTAGGGGGGTGACAGGAGGTGATTGATGGGTGTCTCAGGGGGTGGTTAGAGGGGAAAATAGATACAATCAATGCACTGGGGAGGTGATCGGAAGGGGGTCTGAGGGTTTGGCCGAGTGATCAAGAGCCCACACGGGGCAAATTAGGGCCTGATCTGATGGGTAGGTGTGCTAGGGGGTGACAGGTGGTGACAGGAGGTGATTGATGGGTGTCTCAAGGTGTGATTAGAGGGGGGAAATAGATGCAAGCAATGCCCTGGCGAGGTGATCAGGGCTGGGGTCTAAGGGCGTTCTGAGGGTGTGGGCGGGTGATTGGGTGCCCTAGGGGCAGATTAGGGTCTAATCTGATGGGTATCAGTGACAGGGGGTGATTGATGGGTAATTAGTGGGTGTTTAGGGTAGAGAACAGATGTAAACACTGCACTTGGGAGGTGATCTTACATCGGATTTGCGGGCGATCTATCGGTGTGGGTGGGTGATCAGATTGCCCGCAAGGGGCAGGTTAGGGGCTGATTGATGGGTGGCAGTGACAGGGGGTGATTGATGGGTGATTAATAGGTGATTGACAGGTGATCAGTGGGTTATTACAGGGAAGAACAGATGTAAATATTGCACTGGCAAATTGATAAGGGGGGGTCTGAGGGCAATCTGAGCGTGTAGGCGGGTGGTTGGGTGCCCGCAAGGGGCAGATTAGGTTCTGATCTGATGGGTAACAGTGACAGGTGGTGATAGGGGGTGATTGATGGGTGATTGATGGGTAATTAGTGGGTGTTTAGAGGAGAGAACAGATGTAAACACTGCAGTTGGGAGGTGATCTGATGTCGGATCTGCGGGCAATCTATTGGTGTGGGTGGGTGATCAGATTGCCCGCAAGGGGCAGGTTAGGGGCTGATTGATGGGTGGCAGTGACAGGGGGTGATTGATGGGTGATTGATGGGTGATTGACAGGTGATTGGCAGGTGATCAGGGGGGATATATGCATACAGTACACAGGGGGGGGGGGGTCTGGGGAGAATCTGAGGGGTGGGGGTGATCAGGAGGGAGCAGGGGGCAGTTTCGGGTTAAAAAAAATAGCGTTTTTAGATAGTGACAGGGAGTGATTGATGGGTGATTAGGGGGGTGATTGGGTGCAAACAGGGGTCTGGGGGGTGGGCAGGGGGGGGGGTCTGAGGGGTGCTGTGGGTGATCAGAGGGGAGGGGGGGCAGGATCAGTGTGCTTGGTGCAGACTAGGGTGGCTGCAGCCTGCCCTGGTGGTCCCTCGGACACTGGGACCACCAGGGCAGGAGGCAGCCAGTATAATAGGCTTTGTATACATTACAAAGCCTATTATACACTATCCGTGCGGCGATCCGGGTGCTAGTAACCCGCCGGCGCTTTCGAACGGCCGGCGGGTTACAGCTCGAGGGGGGCGGAGCCAGTCGCCGGCGGCTGATCGCGATCGCCGCAAAACCACGCCTGCAGCCGCCCCCGCCGATGGGCGTATTGCGGTCGTTTAGGCCCGGACTTTGCCGCCGCCCATCGGCTGGGGGCGGTCCTTAAGTGGTTAAATGAATAAAGCTGCACACAATGCCACGTTTTGAAAAAATCCTGTTTCAACTCTAAGGGCCGGTTCACACTAGAGCGGATGCAGAATGGAAACCGTAAGCCCGTTTTGCATCCCCTTGCAACAATTTACCCGTCCTCTTTGCGTCCGCTCATCTGCTCCTGCGTTTATCACATCAGCCTGTATGCATCGCCGCTTACCTGTCCTGCCACCGCCTTTTCGTTCATCTGTTCAGCCCAGAGGCCAGCAGAAGCATGGTGCTCTCCAGTCTCCATAAGCTGCATCAGGCCAATTCTCCCTAGCAAAAGGGAGAATTGATACAACATGAACCCATGAGAATTCTCCCTGTTGAGACTTCTACCTGTTGCTGAGAATTCCCCTTGTTCTTTTGCAGTCCAATGGAGATCCCCATGCTAATACCGGCTACCGGCTGTGTAGGAGGGGTCGCAATAGGCAGCAGGACACATGACTATTACGTCACGGTGGTAATTGAAATTTAAATGGGTGACGCAGATGCAGCAACTAGCCTAGTATGAACGGGCTTTCATTGGATACTGTACATTTTCCTGTCCAGTCTGGAAAATGTGCTAAGTTGGGACTCCATCTGTGTGACTCCATCTGATGTGTTCCATTTAGTGTTCCGCAGCAAGCGGATCTGTTTTTTTAACAAGTCGAAGTGGATCCTATTTTTAACATTAGGATCCGCTTCCTGCATTTAAGCTGAGTTTAAAAAGCGCCCCAAGTGGGTACATTTGTTAAGCAAGTGTAAAAAGGCCCTTACAAAACATATGCTGGAGGCATCTGTGGGTCACACGTCTCACACTTTGATTTAAATAATGCTGCATATAGCTGGCCTTTAACAATATTATAATTACCTACACGTACAATCACACCGCCACTCATCATAATACACACAACCTTCCATCATAGATAGCTTACATAGACCCAGGGGCGTAACAATAGACCCTGCAAGGGATGCAGCTGCAGGGGGGCCCAGAAGCCACAGGGGGTCCAATGGGGGGAGAAGTTTCTTTTCCCTGCCCTGAGGAACTGGCAACTAAGGGCACGGAGGAAAAGAGCTTTCTGCTTTCTGCACAATTGTTCTAATGACTGCATCTGCTCAGCCACTGATAACGAATCATGCAAAGTTTTGCAGACAAAGATTTGTAGACAGTCCTTATGCAGTGTTCAGCAGGCTCTTGTGTACAACGCTGCTCTACCCCCAGCCTCTCTACCCCTCCCCAAGTGCTCTGTACTGTAGTGATGCTGGAGGGGCCTGCAGAGGCAGTTCTGCTCCCTCGGAAGAGGACAGAGTGAGTGTTATAAGCTGAAGCTGGGCGCACACTCATCTGTCGGTTTTCTGCCCACAATGTGTGTCTATACGTTTGAAAACCTGCATTTTTATCACAAAAGCTAATGTAATTCACTTCTGTATGTTTTCACATTCAAGTGTGCACTAGCCAATTGAATAACAGCGGTTCTCAGTTAACCTGTGTAGAAAGCGAGGGATTGGATGGAGGGGGCCCCATCCAAAGTTTTGCAGGGGGGCCCAGTGATTTCTAGTTACGCCCCTGCATAGACCCGCCTCTTCCCTCATCTGTTTTGCTTCCTCTCTTTTCTCATTTTTATTTCCATGCACATCTTCTTGTATTCCTGCATACTTAATGCCTTTTTTTTTACCCAAATACCATGTAATACAAACATTCCCTAACAGTTCCTAATTAAAATATGTGAGCAACAGTATTAATCAAACTGGTTACAACCAATAAACATAAAAATATGTGAAGTGACATGCAACATGATTAGACAAACATGAACATATAAGTCAATTCTAATTAGAATTTGCCTTTTTCATTTTTTTTTAATAGCAATGGTTCATAAACCAGAGCTTTTTGCAGTCCGACTGTAGAGTAAGCTCTCCTAATAACTAATAAGAGGCCATAAAACATTAATGTGGCATGTGGCTTTGCAACAATTGATTGTAGTAGCATAGTGATTGAGGCCCCTTGCACACTATCGATTTGCGACATGTCTTGGTACTCTCTCCCATGTCGTATGAGAGATGGGCCACAGTACCCAGGGTGCAACACGATGGGACAGAAGTGCTTTGAACAACGCACAGGAAACGCAGACTGCAGTGTGTTGCTAAGTGGTACAAATAGTAACGTTTGGCCTTAGAGCCAATGGCAATGCAATAATCTTTATAGATTGTTGCGGTAGCGGTGTGGTGTACATGCCCACAGTGATAAAGTTTATTTCATGTCCATCAGGGAGAAGGCCACTGAGTGGGGGGTGGAGCTAGTGAAATTATCCTGTCGACGCTGTCTGACGCAGGGTGCAAACAAAAATAAGAAATGGTGCTGTTTTCCTGTGGCGGGCTCTCATTTCGCAGGAAAATTGCACTGCACTATGTGTGGAAAATAGCCTAAAATATCAATAGGTCATCATTGCTCTTTGTGGAAGGTGAATGAACAGCAGCAGTAATGTAAATGGGACACACATGACTCTTCAGCCTGAGATTTTCATCCCTTCAACCCAAAAAAAGAATATGAGACTCTTGAAAAGGTCTATTTAGGATTGCTTCTGCAGATACAATTATTTCTCTCAGAAGTTTATTTTCACTTCAGGTTTGGTTTAACCCCTTTCCCTGCCAAGCACGTACTAGGTACGTTGTGGCTAGAAAAGGCTCTAACTGCCAACAATGTACCTAGTGCGTTATTTAGCATTTTGTCCCTGGGGAAGCAGTGGTTTGGGGGGCCGACATGATTCCTCCTCCAGCCATATGGCTGGAGCAGCGGTCGGTGTGTAATTACTTACCTGATACCACACTCCATGTCACGTGTCCCCCGCCGGCAGCTGTCTCCTCTCTACTTCCTGTTTACTGCATTACGCATGATTACAGAGATCGTGAGAAGAACCTGCTGCCTGTGGGGACACCACATGGAGAGAGCAATCGGGTGAGTAATTACACACCGCACCACTGCACTCCAGCCATGCAGGGGGGCCACAGGAGGGGGGCACATGTGGAGGGAGGAAGTATGATGTCGGCCCCCCTCGCCACAGAGGCACCTATACCTGTTACCTATACTGGGGGCAATTATACTTACTACCTATACTGGGGCAAAAATACCTGCTACCTATACTGGGGGCACCGATACCTACTACCTATATTGGGGCACCTATACCTGCTACATATACTGGGGCACCTATACCTGCTACCTATACTGGGGTATCTATTCCTGGTTACCGATACTGGGCTGCACCTATATCAGGCTACCTATACTGGCTACACCTATACCTGACTACCTTTATTGGGGCGCCTATACTTGGCTACATATACTGCTGCACCTATACCTGGCCACCTGTACTGGGGGCATCTATTCCTGGCTACCTATACTGGGTGCACCTATATCTGGCTACCTGAACTGGCGGCACCTATTCCAGGCTACCTATACTGGCTCCACCTATATCTAGCGGCACATATTCCAGGACAGAAAAGTAGGATACCAATACATATCTGGTATCGCTGGATTCAGCAGAATCAGGGCTTTTACAAACAGCAACATTTTTGTCAGTAAATGTAATTCTTCTTTGACAAAAAAAAACACAACAGAAAAATATTTTATTTCACTTTTTTTTACATATTTCAAAATGTTTGTTATATCTCCAGAAAAAGTACAAAATGTTCTTTCAGTGCTCAAGCCCAATTCATTACAGAAAAAAAAAAATATATATAATACTGTATGTCTTATTTCATGTAGGTTTTCTTGTATAAAATCTTAGGGAAGGTTCACGGTCCTGCATAAAAAAAAAATACAAATCCACTTACCTGGGGCTTCCTCCAGCCCGTGGCAGGCAGGACGTGCCCTCGACGCGGCTCCGGATGCTCCAGGTCTTCTCCGGTGGCGCACCCGGCCTGGCCAGGCCGGCTGCCAGGTCGGGCTCTTCTGCGCTCCAAAGTGCGCCTCACGCGGGCGCGCTGATGTCATCAGACGTCCTCCGGGCTGTACTGCGCAGGCGCAGTAGTTCTGCGCCTGCGCAGTACAGCCCAGAGGATGTCCGATGACGGCGCCAAGGGCACGTCCAGCCCGTGGCTGGAGGAAGCCCCAGGTAAGTGGATATGTATTTTTATTTTTTTATGCAGGACTGCGGATCTTCCCTTTAAGTAAACCTAATGAGTGCAAAATGTCTAAAAACTGCTAGGCAGCAGATGTTCGCATTTAGGACAAAACGGCTGGCAGGGAAGGGGTTAAGGCAAACTGTCCCAACTACAGTGTAGAAGAAGGAAATCATGTTCACAATATTAAGTTATTTTGAATTTATATTTACGGTTTAGAAAACGAAATTATGAAAATATATACTTAGATATTAATTACAAGCTGAGGATTATAGCTGGTTTCTGTAAGTGTAATTATTTTGTGGCATGGAGAGATACAAATCCACTTGTTCTTCTAGGACTGTAGGAAATCAAACTCTAAAAATCTCCATCCTCTGCTAAAAGAATGTAACCTTGGCCGGAAGATTTGAGAAGATTTGCATAAAGATTCATTCTGAACAACACAATTAAGCAATGGCTTTATGCTCAACATCATGAGTCATAAATGCTAAAATTAGGCTGTTGTTGTTCACAAGTATTTTTGGACCGAAATCTATGAGAGTATTACACGTGTTATTAATGGGTTCCATCTGTTACCTTCTGTGCCTCATTTGTTTTGTTTTTTTACTTCATTTTTCTCATTTTAAGCTCTCTCCCTCCTCCTCCTCTAAACTGCTTGGACCTCATGTCAGTAGGCAGCAGATGAGCTGTTGTCTTTCATAATCATGCATCTTACTTCTCTTCTAAGTTTGCTCCTGTTTCCTGCCATCCTTCCTTATGTGGTTTCAGGTGGGTAATTGTACAGCTGACGCAGACTAATGACCTTTTTTCACTTTTTAAACAGAAGATAAAATTGTGGGATTCTAAAAAAAAAGTTATTGTAGGAGAAAAAATATGTTGTTTATCTCATCAGTTTATTTTTAGCTCAGGGTCACTTTATGCACATGTTCTCTGAATATCTCAAATCAGTTTTAAAAGTACCTGGAAGTCCATTTCCAGTTGCAATGACTTCAGGGGCTGCAATTTGCCCTTGTCTCAGGCAGCTTTGTCTGTACCTAAAAGTCAAGTAGGAACATTGTCCACATATCTTGATTTTTTTGTTTTGTTTTACTTTACATTTTTACTTGTGTGGTTTGAGTTGTGTTTTACTTTGAACGTACCTTGGATGCAGAGTTTGTGTTTTGAATGAAAATTTGCGGGGCTCACATGCAAAGCAAATTTTAGGGCAATTTAAATAATTCTTACTAACATGGACTGACAATTGTTTTACTGCCATTAAGCAAATCGACACTTTAAAAAATATTCAATTTTAAATCAGTTTGATTTACATTACTTTCCTATTCTCTTGCATTTTATGTCCTTTACTGGTTGTTTCAATGAGGGTCTGTGTGTCTGTGGTCAAACATTATTTAGATGTCAATGCAAATCAAACACAAATTAAGCCTGGTACACACATCCAATGTTGATTGGCCAATGACTGGCCAATTTGACCACCTCCATATAGTATTTGGGCCAACAGATTTTGAACACTATGAACAGATTGGGCAGGTAAGCTCTCATACTACATCGACCTTGTAAAATTTGCCAAAAATTGGGCAATCAAAATTGGATGTGTGTACCAGGCTTTAAGCTCTTACATAAGGCACATGAGCATGTAGACTCCAATGCTGGTGATATCAACTCCCCAATTCACTCCTCCTAATCATATACAGATGAAGGAGGAACCAGGAAACTCAGTTCACAGAAAAGTCCAATATCTGTCAGGGGATCAAAGCCTATTTCTGCCTTGCTCGCAAAACAACACCTAATTAGATGTAGGAGTAGTATGCATGTAATTATACAAAATGGTAATAATACCGTGAGAACATTGATATACTGACGCTGAAACATAAACTATACTTTCAGGGAAGGTAGGAACTTATATAAGTAAACATACTCACTTGCCCATGAGTGCAGTCTTATTCTATTAGACTCAGCTAATTAATCATGCAAGAAAAGGAAATACCTGGGCTGTCTATACGGAAACAAAGTACAGATTCTAGGGATGAAAAGAAGGTCAGTTAGTGCCCAGGATTAGCTTTGTAAATCCATGTCTGGCTAGAATTTTAGATGCAAAGGTAAATTTAACAACAACTGAACTATATGTATGGGAGTCTTGTAATTCATTTGGACAAGACACAGATGCCTAACTTAGAAGGTTATATGGATTCTGATGAATTTTAATGTTCTAAACAGTTCTCCCTTTTTAAATTGTGATCTATTTTTTGATCTGCACAATTCTTTATAATTTTTAAAGATGACATCAGATACTGTAGCACCCAGTGTGTGAATGACTGGGGTTATGGTCATTTTACTTGTAGTCAAGTACTTTTATTAATACAAAAAGATTGTATAACTAATTATGCTCCTCTGATTTTAATTACATTGGCCTATAAGATTTACAACAATAAATTACAAAAAAAAGATTTGCTCATCAGTTCATGCTTATCAAATTATTTGCAAAAGTGTTATTTTACTTTATCATTTAATCATAGCAGTTAGATGAGTAAAATATGAATGCTCATTGTTTAAATTATTAACCTGGTACTTTTAAGAAATATATATATATATATATATATATATATATATATATATATATATATATATATATATATATATATATATATATGTATGAACAAATTGGGTTGCTCTTTTATTCTGTTAGCTTTCAAAAATACAATTTTAAAATATTTTAAAGTTTGAAAATATGTGATACATTACAAGCAAATGATATACTAGTATTTTGAATACCACTGACCATCCTGTTAATAAGATTTTTGCTAAGAATGAGAATAGATTTTTTTACACCCTCCTGTAACAGAAGATTATGGAAATAGTTGAGTTAAATGATGCCTTTCATTTGGCAATTGAACTTCAAAAGCTTGAAGCATAACCTGCTCATCCAAAGAAAAGCAACATACATTTCTATGCTTCTACTTATGGCCAGGGCTGATTTCTAGAAAGGCCACAAAGGCCTGGGCCTTGGGTGGCTGCAGCCTGAGGGAGGACCTGGACATTAAAAGAGGGGTTGATATATACGAAAGAGGAGGTTGAAAATGGAGAGAAACACATGAAAAAGGGAAACTGATGCTCAATGCAGCTGTTCATGGAAGAAAGGGGCTGTACATGGATGTTACACATGGAGGAGGCACGTGCAATGGGAGGGGCACTGCTGCATAAGAAAGGGGAAACACAACATACTTGGGCTAGAGAGGCACAAAAAGTATAAATCCGGCCTTGCTAATGGTTAACATGGTACAACACACTACTAACAGAAGATAGACTGCCTGACTAACAATCAGATAGGGTTTAGTTACATAAAAAAATGTATGTAAATCATGTACAAAATGTCTTCTTCAGGGAAGAAGTTTCGCTGGTGTACGCTATCTGACGGTGACCAAAGAAAATGCTCTCGTTTAGCTCGGACTCTGCATAATTTGCTGCGCCGAAATGATCCATTTTCCAGGGTGTCTTGTGTCCGTGCGCACAAAACACAGGACTGTATGAGCAAGATCAAGGTGAGAGGCTGCAATAATGTCCTGTCAGTCTAATGGTAATTTAGAAAAAACATCTTAGCTATTTATCTGTTCCCTGTGCCATGTTTTGTGTCATAATGATCTTTGGCATGCCTTTTTTGTATTTTTAGGACAATAAGGCAGATGCAGTATCTCTCGATTCAGGTGATGTTTATACTGCGGTCAGTCTTTATAACTTAGCAGTGGCAGCAAAAGAACACCATACTGAAGGTATCCTGTTGGACTGATGATTGTACCATTATTTAAATTATTTTTACTTAAATGAAGCAAAGCTCAAGTTACTATATTTTCCCATACAGGGAGCTGCGTGTTTACAGTGGCTGTAGCTCGCCGTGGTACCCTGAATATTAACAAATTAAAAGGGGCCCGTTCTTGTCACAGTGGCGCTAAGTGGACATCAGGGTGGAATATTGCTCTTGGGTTCCTGCTTTCTAGAAACTTATTGTTTTGGGATGAAGATCAACCCCTAACTAAAGGTAAGGGCGACAGGTGTTCAGATATTTTATTGTGTATATATTGGCATCTTTTTTCTTTATTATTATTTTTATCAATGAGTTTTATTGAATCTTAACATTATATTATAGCAATACATACAATGAGTTGGGATTCACATTATGTGTTAAAGCAAAAAGAGAGGGCATCTTTTTAAACCTTGGCTTGGGTAGCAAAATGTCTAGAATGGCACATGATTGCAGGGTTTTCCTCTCCTTTAGTAAGTGGCTCAAGCCAAACCTCGGCTGATTTGGATCAAGGCTATTTAAAGGCAACCTGAGGTGGGAGGCATATAGAGGCTGCCATATGAATTACCTTTTAAACAATACCAGTTGCCTGGCTATCCAGTTGATCTTTCTGGCATCAATAGTATCTGACTCACACACCTGAAACAAGCATGCAGCAAACCCAGGAAGAAAGTCAGAGACACCTGACCTGCATGTTTTTTCAGGGTGTATATGGCTTAAAGAAACTCAGAGATGAAAAACTAAGAAGAATCAATACTTACCTAGGGCTTCCTCCAGCCCCATAAACATGTTTGAGTCTCTCACTGTCCTCCCGCAGTCTGCCGTTCAGCCGCGATCAGCCTCGGTAACTGGCTCAGTCGAGATCAGTCTGGGTCTTCTGTGCATGCGCAGACCTACTGAGCATGTGCAGTAGACACAGACTGACTCGACTGAGCAAGTTACCGGGGCTGATCGCGGCTGAACAGCAGACCGCGGGAGGACGGCAAGGGACTCACATATGTTTATGGGTCTGGAGGAAGCCCTGGGTAATTATCGATTCTTCTTAGTATTTCATCTCTGAGTCTCTTTAAAGTATTAGAGACACAGGATCAGCAGGACAGCCTGAGATTTTGCATTGTTTAAAAGTAATTAAGCATAGTAAATAAAACTTAAACATACTGAATGATATTCATATCAGTGGTTTTCAACCATGTATTCACCTAAGGGTTAAGATGGACTATTTTGACACCTTATTAAATTATTCATTATTTAAGAGGATATCTTTTGCCCCATAGTTCCCAATCTTGCATAAATCTCGGGATTGTATTGTGCAGTTTAGCAAACATTTCTTCATATTAATTGTTTGTACAATTTATTTGATTGTGGATGACCTGATTTCTTTCCAGTGTCTAGAAATTTCCACCTTTGTGGCAAGAGTAATATTGTATATAATCTTTTGGTGTGGTGATATGTATGATTCTAAGCCTAGACCAAACAGAACTAAGCCAGGATCCATTTTGACTCTTTTATTTATTATAGAGCTTATCAGATCAAATGTTTGCTGCCAGATGTTTTTTTGAATGGACAATCCCACCAGATGTGGATTAATGAGCCCATTCGTTGGCATTTTCTCCAACATCTATCTGTTTGGGTTTGTGAGAACAAAAAAAGTTTTTTCAGGGGTGTAGTACCACCTGTATAATATTCTATGATTCAGTTCTTTATGATTAACGCATTAAGTTGTGTTCATTAGGAAATGTATGCCTTTTAGCCATTGAGCAATGAGCATCAGTATAGTTAGTTATTAGTACATAATACTACAATACTACTTCCCTACTATAAGTATTATCTCCAGATCTCTCATAGTAATGATTTTCTGTTTTTGACTATCTTTATTCATTTTCTTTTTGCTGTTGTTTTCTCTTTTTTTTCTTCTACACTTGCTCTTGTTTCTCCAGTTACATAAGAAATAAGTGGTATGTGATTGCATGTTTCAATTTGCATGGTCCATATTACTAAATTCCACTTAATAAAAAGTTTTGAAAACAAAAGTAAATAAACATGTCAGCCTCCTTATACCTCTCAGTTTGTTCTCTTATTTAAAAAGTTTGTTCAAGTAAAAAGGGTACTTCAAGTATTGGTGCGCTTTAAAGTACACCTAAAGTGTAAAAAAAAAAAAAGTAAGATACCCTATATCCTTGAATATAAATCGACCTTGTGTATAAGTCGACTCCAATATTTGACCCTTTTAAGCTGGAATTTTTTATTGACTCAAGTATAAGTCTACCCAGCAAAGTTAGTGGCTTTTCTTGGGGACCAAGAATTAACAGCTGCATTTGGGGACCAGGAGGGGTTAATGACAGCTCTGTATGCAGTATTGCAGCCATTAACCCCTCCTGTCCCTTAATTGCAGCCAATACCTCCTCCAGTCCCCCCAGGTGCAGCAGTTATTCACCCCCCTGCCCCTTTCCTTGTTAATTGTTCAGACCTGTGTTTTCTTTGCATTTCCTTTATCAATAAAGTATCACTTACCACTGGATAAACTGCTGCAATTGAGAATGTCACTAATAGTACACACATTACACATGCTCAGTGTTGCACATCATTTGTGTATAAGTCGACCCCTATAGTTTTATTTAGTGAGTGTGACCTAAATTTCTAGACTTACAGTCGAGTATATGCAGTACTTACCTCAGTAGTAGGAAGCCTCTACATAGTCCAGAGTCTTCCTGGATTCTCTGGCAGCCCACCATTCTGCTGTAGATTCCCCATACACCTATTTGACTCGCAGCAGTCAAATACATTTATTTTAGTGTTGAGGACGAGCACATCCGGACTGGGCATGCACACGTAAGGAGTGTGCATGCACAATAGAATTAGGCCATTTATACGTGCCTTTGTTCTATGCCCTTGTTGTCCTTTGGGTACGTCTTACCCAAAATATGTGCATTTTGTTCTACTGAGCATGCAAGGTCCTTACTTGCACATGCACAGTCCAGATTTGCTTGTCCACTTGTGCAAGTCAAATAGGCATATGGAAACCCTTTGATGGAACGTTAGGCTGCAAAAAGTATCTCCACAAACTCTGAACCATGCAGAGGCTTTCCACTACTGAGGATTTTTTTTTCTAACTCTCCAGGTGTATGTCAACACTTTTGTTAAAGTTAGACCTTTTTTTAGTTTTGTATTCAGAAATGCATTTTTTTTCTGTTCTCAGTTGTTAGTGGATATTTTAATGCAAGCTGTATCCCTGGAATTGGTGTGTCTTCCATCAACCTTTGTAAACTGTGCCAAGGTCCCAAGTCCTTTGTACGACACAAGAACCACTTCTGTGAGACCAGCAGTAGTGAGCCATTCCTTGGCTCAGAAGGAGCCTTTAGGTATGACGTCTTTCATTTTTAAGAAAACTGGGTGGAAACTGGAACACTACTACCAGCAATAAATTAGAATTCCTGTTCTTTTTAACATTCCTGATTGGTTGCCCTGAGTAACAGCCCAGCCCTTATTTCATTGTATCTGTATTGATAATTTCATTATTTAGTCTGCAGCTGTGTATCCCTCTTATTAATAGTGGCCAAGCGGACAGTTTTGTGCAGCAAATTTGTGGGAAATGCTGACAAATTTTGACAGATGCCAGAGTTCACAGTTTTTTTTATATTACTGTCCCCATGTTACTGTATATTGTCAGATGTCAAGCGTATTCCATTCAGCTGATAGTTGATAGAATGCGTGACTTTACTCAAAATTAGTGTCAGCATTTTTTAAACATCATCTCCAAACCCAATTACTGTAAATCAATACGCCAGACGCGACCAGTTTGAGGACGGGAACCAGAATGGCGGCAGATTTGAGAGCCTAATCCGATACTGACACGAGCGGCCACCTGGGAACGTCAGCTCTGTTATATGCGCTTTGTGAAGATCTGCTTTTTTTAGTGATGGATTCACTGTGATCGCTACTGGATGCATTATACCCCACAAGGCCTTTATTCTTACCTCCGGATATTGCAGGAGGACAGCTGGGTGAGTGCAGGCAGTGTGGGGGTGTCCAGCTCACAATGGGTGTCATATATATAGACTTAAAAGCACGAGGGTAGGTGGTGGTGTGTAAATCCTACATACAGAGTTACGCTATTGGATCTATTCTCTTTTATTTTGCATATGCGGTGTTGGCCACTTGGAAAGTTACATCTGGTAGTGTGAAGAGTGGGAGAGATTATAGGACGGTCTTCTCATCATTTCCACTGGTGGTAACAAGGACAATTAGGCCTTGAAGCGCTACTCCTGTTACTCTATATTAATCTATCAATATCACCATATTGTTTAGGAGAGCGCTCCACAGACTGTGCAATTTTGTTGTTTTTCCAGGAGCGCATACCTATTTGTATTGAATATACCATATGACTGTAGAACCTTTATTTGAAAGGAAACGGTGGCAGCCATGTGACTGCCTTTATTTTTATTATTCCCTGTATTCCCTACAATGACCTGCCATCTTAACTCTCTGCATAGAACCCTATAGATAAGAATCTGAGTGGCATGCCAGTCAGTTCCCCTCCCATATTCTGTTTCGGTGTGTTGGTTAAGGGCAGCTAAGCCATGCCTTCCCATCTCAGGAATTAACAGGAGTAGAGGGCTGCCACTGTTTTCTTAAAAATAAAGGTATTTATAATCATTTAAAATTATTTAGAAATCCCATGCTTAGAGGGTGAGTGAGGTAGGGATAAGCGAAATAAATTGTGAAGCTGGACATGGACATAGTCCTCAAAAAAACAATTAGTAATTAGTAATACTGTCAATCAGTAGAAACCTGCCCTAGTCCACGAAAACAATGTTAGCAACAGATGTTTCTGTGTTAAATAAGCCAAGTTCTCTATATGAGATTTTTGCAGCAGTGGCATAGCAATATGGGGTGCAGAGGTAGCAACCACATTGGGGCCCTTGGGCCAGAGGGGCCACAAGGAGCCCTCCCTCAAGCACAATATTAGCTCTCTATTGGTCCTGTGCTGGTAATAATCACTTCTATAGATGCTTTAAATAGTAGTAATTATTAACAAACTGTTCCCCATCACCTTCTTGCACCTTTGACACTGTGGAAATCCTTGGCAGGTTTTGGTGCGCCGTATTAATTTACACAGTTACATAATTATTTGGGTTGAAAAAATACATACATCTATCGAGTTCAACCAGAGAACAAGTACAACACCAGCCTGCTCCCTCACATATCCCTGTTGATCCAGTCCAGAGGAAAGCAAAAAACCCTTACAAGGCATGGTCCAATTAGCCCCAAAAGGGAAAATATTCCTTCCCGCCTCCAGATGGCAATCAGATAAAATCCCTGGATCAACATCACTGGGCATTACCTAGTAATTGTAGCCATGGATGTCTTTCAATGCAAGGAAAGCATCTAAGCCCCCTTTAAATGCAGGTATAGAATTTGCCATAACTACTTCCTGTGGCAATGCATTCCACATCTTAATCACTCTTACTGTAAAGAACCCTTTCCTAAATAAATGGCTAAAATGTTTTTCCTCCATGCGCAGATCATGTCCTTTAGTCCTTTGAGAAGGCCTAGGAACAAAAAGCTCATCCACCAAGCTTTTATATTGCCCTCTGATGTTTTTATACATGTTAATTAGATCCCCTCTAAGGCGTCTTTTCTCTAGACTAAATAAACCCAGTTTATCTAACTTTTCTTGGTAAGTGAGACCTTCCATCCCACATATCAATTTTGTTGCTCATCTCTGCACCTGCTCTAAAACTGCAATATCATTCCTGTAATGTGGTGCCCAGAACAGAATTCCATATTCCAGATGCGGCCTTACTAGAGAGTTAAACAGGGGTAATATTATGCTAGCATCTCGAGTTTTTATTTCCCTATTAATGCATCCCAAAATTTTGTTAGCTTTAGCTGCAGGGGCTTGGCATTGAGTACGATTATTTAACTTGTTGTTGATGAGTACTCCTAAGTCCTTCTCCAAGTTTGATGTCTCCAACTGTATCCCATTTATTTTGTATGGTGCTAGACCATTGGTACGACCAAAATGCATGACTTTATACATTTTTCAACATTGAATTTCATCTGCCATTTATGTGCCCATATAGCCATCCTATCCAGATCCTGTTGCAATATGTCACTATCTTCCTGAGAGTTGATGTTTCTGCACAAGCACTCTACACATTGTTATTTATAAAGTGCTTGGGGGGCCCCATGTAAAATTTTCACCGGGGCCCATAGCTTCTTAGCTACGCCACTGTTTTGCAGTGACTGTTTTATTTGTGTGACCTTTCCCACAGGTGTCTGAAGAGCGGGGCAGGGAGTGTTGCTTTTTTGGATCACCTAACTCTCATGAATGCCACTGGTAAGTTACAAGCATGTCAGAATAACTGACAACTGCACTTTTTTTGAGGAGAGGGACAGTCCCTCGTTTGGAAAAAATGTTCCTCTTTTCTCCTCTAGTGTCCTTCTGTTTGGCTTGATGTACACATTTTTATAATGCTGAAAATGCTGTTAAGTGGTCCTAAATGTTATATCTGATCTCTCAATAATTGCCTTGTGCACCTGCAAATTCTAATCACAAGAACCAAGCAAACATTATCATTTAGAATAACACGATTTGTTGCAATGTAGGGATGTGAGCATGCCTATATAATTGTATGGGCAGTACATGCACATGCACCAACCCAGCGCAAAACAATGGGCATAGTGTGAATGCACCCTAAATGCACCCTAAAGCCTCTTATCATTTTTGTACACTTTTTTGTAAGATCCGTGCTCCATCTTGTACTCTCATGCTTCCTATCACTCCAAGGTCATAAAATCACTGCAGCCCTGTGTAATAAAATGATGCTTTGCAATGTATTTTATTGCAGGAGAATCTGTAGAATGCTATAAACCCTGCAAATGCACAGAAAAGTAATGATACATACAGTACTTATACTAAATATAGGCAGCTATGAATATTAAATGGTTCTCTGCTATCTATATTTAATGGTTCAAATCTGATTTATTTATCTGTTTAGATTTAGAGCTGAAGCAGTTCGAGCTCTTATGTCCTGATGGATCCACAGCTAGTCTGAAATCCTACAGGTCCTGTAATCTGGGACAAGGCCCCAGCAAAGCAATTGTCACAAGATGGAACATGCAGAAAACCACAAAGAAATTTCTTACTTTGGTTCAGGTACTGTGTATCACTCAAATTGCAGTTAAACACACAACAAGAGATATATATATACTGTATATTGTATATATACAATTCATTTTATTTCATATCCTTCAGAATTTATTTGGAAGAGCTGGGAAATATAAAAGCCATCTTGAACTGTTCACCTCACAAGCCTTTGGAGGACAGAACCTCCTGTTTCATGACACAACACAGGAGCTGCAGGTTTTGGAAGATGATCTTGAGGTTTCTGGGATACTGGGACTGGATTATGTGGCTCTTTTAAAGAGTCTGGGTCATGAAGGTGAGATTTTTGTGTATCATGGTTACTGATTGGGTATGTGTCATCACTCAAGTAGCTCTGTGGCTTATGACTTCTGTACTTGTTAGCATTGCTGTGTGTATAAGGTCTTTAATGTGTAAGAAAAACATACTGGACTTCCACCATCTAGCTGCAATATAACTATTTTACTTAATTCATTGAAAGCAGCCTCAAATTTCCCCATGTGATTTTAATTTAAGGTACTAAATCACATTAGCTTATCATTAGTGAGTTACATTGAACTCTAGTTTTACACAGTCTAGCAATGCCCCAGTCATGATTCAATGACTGGAACCAGCTTAGCTTGTGTAAAAAAAAAAATAGCTTCTAACACCAACTCTTTTCTTCTACACAGCACATCTGCATCAGTAAATCAGCTGTTCCTGTGCTGATGCAACAGCTATCTGTTCCCTGCTAACTGCTAGCAGCCTTCCTGTCTCTCTCTGCCTCAGCTGATTTATAACGCAGCTCTCCCACTCCTGAGCCGTGTTGTTGCTTCTCGCATCTAACTATATGCTCAGTTGATAGCATGGAAAGGACAGGGCATTTTATTTATTTATTTTAACTATAAACCTCTGTAAAACTACAGAATCCGTACAATAGATGATACAAAATGTATAGTTTCATAACCTCTTCATAAAGAGGCTATTGTAAACAGGCTTCCATCCAGATCCTTATGTAGTTTGTCTTAACTACTGCTCATTCTAAAAGGATAGTTATCAGCTGCAAGCTAATGCATTGTAGACACGCTAGAAAGTTTAAGGTCGAAGAGGCCAGGGGGGCCCACCTCAGCTGAGAATCCAGCATGTTTATGGCAGCCCCAATGCATCACCAAGAGATCCGGAGTACTGGATCGTCTCGACTAAACACATTGTTCTGCTCCTTAGCCCTCCAGCTGGAAACCGCTCCATCATGCTCTGTGGTGCCATCCCATCTCCGCCTTCCATAGAAATAGAACGCTTATAGGCTAGTGACACATCAGTACAGCACTCAGCCCTCAAACTGTTGTCTTGGGTGTCACTTCCTATGTCCAACAGTAACTGAGCATGTATACAAACCTTTATGCTGGATTATTACTATTCTGGACCATATTGATGGATGTGTTGTCATTACCGACATGACTCCTTGCTGGGTCTGCTGCCATTCTGAAATAGAGGTATGCCATTTATCAAATGACTTGCGGTGGAATCCCATTGACAAAAATGCATGGAGTTGGACCTCAAAGAGCCCAATGGAATGTGGAAATGTGAATTGGCCCAAATGTGAATTTGCTGTGTTTACCCCATCTGTTTTTATTCTGGTGCCCTGTCTATCAAAATTGAATTTAGAATGCATAGCGTGAACCAAAACTCAAAGCTCCAGCTAAGGAACCAATTAGAACAGTCCCATTAATGGATCTCTCCTGTTTGCTGGTGATCATGTGACTAACTAATGAAGTGACACCTGTGTGAAGGCAGGTTTGTCACTGAATTATTCCTTTCCATTTGATCTATGACCAGTAAAAGATTGTGTGTAAAGTAAAATCAAATATATTGAAATTATAACATTTCAAAGTAAATACATAATAGAACAAGTTCATATAAATGGTTAGTTGAATAAGATAACAATTTATTTGTGAATGCATGTATGTGCCATCATTCGCTCTAGGGCCTAAAGCAGAGGTGCCCTCACTTTTTCAGCTTGTTAGCTACTTTGAAATTATGAATTGAGAATGATCTACCAGGTAGAATCTACCTACAGATGCAAGCAACAAATGCAGCACGTATACAGCAGCAGTCCATCAGTGATTACCACAAGCCACCAGTCAGTTAGATGTAATTAGTCCTCCTCAGTAAGCCAAGTAGAACAGTGCTTGTTCAAATTGAGCATGATATTGTAAGCATGATATTGTGACTCTGTGTCCAGCATAGTTGGAATCAGCAGCACAACTGTAATCAGCAGTAGCACAAAATGCTTCTAATGGCAGCACGGTGGCATAGTGGTGGGCAGCACGGTGGCATAGTGGTTAGCGCTCTCACCTTGCAGCGCTGGATTCCCGGTTTGCATCCCAGCCAGGGCAACATCTGCAAGGAGTCTGTATGTTCTCCCTGTGTCTAGGTGGGTTTTCTCCCACATCCCCAAAACGCATACAGATAACTGGCTTCCCCCTAAATTGGCCCTAGACTATGATACATACACTACACAATACATACATAGACATATGACTATGGTAGGGATTAGACTGTGAGCCCCTAAGTGACAAGACAATATTCTCTGTACAGCGCTGCGTAAGATGTTGGCGCTATATAAATACTAAATAATAAATGTATGGCTCCCCACTTTGCAACATCATAGTCTTCTACACTGCTGTGCAAAACCTCAGGACAGCATATCGCACTAAGCTCATCCAAGTCAAAGAGATAGAGTACGATGCCAGTAGATCATGTTCTAATAGGCACCCCAGGCCTAAAGGTTTCTAATTATTCCTTTGTCAGAAATGTATAAAATGAACTTGTGTTTACTGATGTCATATTAGCTAACACACTTTGAACATCTGAAGTTATTCACTATTGGACCTAGGAAGCAAGGAGAACTTGTATGATTAGATACAACATAAAATATATCAACCTATTCTCAGGTGTTTCCCTGGACCACAGGATTATCCACTGGTGTTGCATCGGTTCAGCTGAGAAGGAGAAGTGTGAGGAATGGGCACTGAGTGTGAGGGTAGACCCACTGGTGTGTGTCCAAGCATCTTCATTAACTGAGTGCATCAAGATGATCAAGGTAGGGTGCAAACCATAATCGGTATGGGTAACAATCCTTATTTACAAGGATCAATATTTATTTACTATAGTTTGTAAATATTATGTTTAGAGATTAAGATCAACACAAATAAACCATCTATTATTTGTCCATCAAAAACATAACTGTAGCCAGAGCAGACTGGGATAGAGAAGAGGGGGAGAAGGCAGATGTCTGTTCTAATGATTTAGCCAGGCAGAAATACAAATTTTGCAGATTATTATTATTCTGTATGTAGTCCTGGCATATCTGTCACAAAGCTATGAAAGCAATTTTCATTCCACAATGCTGGTTAATGTACTTGAGATATGTAAGCAGCATATACTATGGGTCTAGATTGAATGCAGTTGCATTTCTGTTGAATAATGAATTGTAATTAATGCTGGCATTGGTCATTGTAAAGGTAGCCTACTTTGTTGGTCTGGTTTTCTAAAGGTTCTTGTTATTGGAGCACACACGTAACTCTGCAGATCTGGCCTTTATTTACTAAACCTGGTCCACCACAATCAATAATTGCAAATATGACCATAGCAATGGTTAATGAATTTATGTTTGTGCAATAGCAATAAGCTGAGATTTAAAAAAAATAATAATAATTATGGACAGCCTGAATTTACTAGAACTATGTTTGCAGCATGTGACTCATATCACACAGCTGCTAATTTCAGCAGTGTTCTGTGAAGAAGAGCGGGCAAATATTGCACAGTCTAGGTATGCCAAGCTGGAAGAGAATCATCCTAACAGACTGAAGGCTGTATTTAAAGCAAAAGTCATCCCCCAAAAATACTGTGCTGAGGGTGATCCTTCATCCATTATTATTTTTATAATTCATATACTTCCAACTAGAAATGGCCCGAACGGTTCGCCAGCGAACGGTTCCCCGCGAATTTTGGTGGTTCGCTTTCGCCCACGAGCGCGAACTTTATGGCGGTTCGATTCAGCTACTATACTACATCATTAGGGTCAACTTAGCTTTGACCCTCTACATCACAGTCAGCAGGCACATTGTAGCCAATCAGGCTACACTCCCTCCTGGAGCCATTCCCCCCTTTATAAAAGGCAGGCAGCGTCAGGCATTGGACTCAATTGTGTGCCTGCATTATTTAGAGAAGGGAAAGCTGCTGCAGACTCTCATAGGGAAAGATTAGTTAGACTCTTGTAGGCTTCTTAGCTTGCTCCTTGCTGATTCTTATTGCTAAAAAAGCACCCCTCAACAGCTCTTTTGAGAGCTAATCCTGTTCTTGTGATCGAATTTTTTTGTGTGTGTCCCACTGACACTTGTGTTGCATAGACAGGCTTGGTAATTCCTATTGTGTGTGCCACTGCCAGGCCCAGCACATTCAGTGATTACCTGTGTGTGTGACAGGTGCACATTGTAATACCCATCACTGCATATACCTACCTGACAGTCACTGTTGTTCTATCATTGAGCTACCACAGCCCGGCGACCATATGGGCTTGAAAACCACCGTGGCCTGCACTCTGGCCATGGTGCGCAGTAGTCCAGCATGGCCGTCACTACACAAACAGCTGTGTGCGGTGCGTTACACAGTGAGTTTGGTGTGTCAGTGTGAAGCAGTACTCTAATTACACTCCCTGATTGATGTATACACATGCAAGATGTTTTAATGCACTTTAGGCCTCCAATTTAGCATGCAATGTGATTTCTGCCCTTAAAACGCTGCTTTGCTTCAAATCCAGATTTTTCCCTGAGACTTTTGGCGTCTATCCCACTCATCCATGCAAAAACTCAGGTGTTAGACCCCTTGAAACATCTTTTCCATCACTTTTGTGGCCAGCATAAGAGTTTCTAGTTTTCAAAGTTCGCTTCCTTATTGAAGTCTATTGCGGTTTGCGAAAGTTTGCGCGAATCGAACTTTCGCGGAAGTTCGCGTTCGCGGTTCGCGAACCGAAAATCAGAGGTTCGGGCCATCTCTAGTTCCAACATCTTCACTAGCAGTGCACATAATATGAAATAAAAATGGGGAGCATAGATACATGAGAAGTTCAGAACACTGTGCAATCAGGACATCCTGGAATACATGTAGAAACACTAGGGGGAGGTCCCTGTACTTGCAAACTTACAATGTAGAGGTTAGCAGGGTGGACAAAGTAGGGAAGGAGATAAATGGGTTAGCCGATGAGGCAGTGAGCCTCCAATGCGAGCTATGACAAATTATAAGCTTGTCTGAAAAGGTGTGTTTTAAGAGTAGGTTTGAAGGTTTCCAAGCTTGGAGGATGACAGACAAACTGTGGGAGAGTGTTCCAAAAGAGAGGTGATGCTTGTGAGATGTTTTGGATTGGGGTATGAGAGGAGGCAACCAGGCTGGATGAGAAAAGGCTCTCATGGAGGGAACGAAGATTCAAGGAGGGTTGGTATCTGGAGATTAATAAGGAAATGTATGGAGGTGACAACTACCGTACAAACTTGCATATAAGCTGACCCACGTATAAGCTGAGGTACCCACTTTTCCTTCGGAAACCAAGAAAAAGTGATTGTCTCCTGTATAAACCCACTCCCCAGTATAGTCCCCTCCACAGTACCCAGATGTGCCCCCTAGTACAAGTCATTCCATCTCTCTATAGCCAGATGAGCACCAGGATGATACAGCTGTGTCTCAAGACATCACTAGATGGCATCATAGTTATGAGACACAGCGATTACCACACTGGAAGAATCCCTGATCATTGCACTGCTGACACGTTGATTGCACGCTCCGCACCACAAGCCAGAAGACACAGGAAGTCTTGAGCAGCACACTCTGCACACCATCTTGCAGGGGATGGGGGCACGGACACAGCTGGCAAGAGCAGGATCACTAGTGCAACTTCCTTATGCTCCTCTGCCAGTAAGAAAACCTGTTCCACCATCTGTACCACCATACACTGACTTGCATATAAGCCGGAGGGGCAACTTTTCAGCACTTTTTTTGGGGTGAAAAATTAGGCTTATAGAGCTTTGTATGATAGGGTTAGGAATTGGAACTGAATCATTTGGGTAACTGGTAGCCAGTGGGTAGATTGGCAGAGAGGGGCTGCCTCAGAGGAGCATGAGTAGAGGTGGATGAAACAGACAGCAGAGTTTAGTAGAAACAAAATGTGAATATTTTAAAACAAACACAGAACATTTATATCGCGCTTTTCTCCTGGTGGACTCAAAGCGCCAGAGCTGCAGCCACTAGGACGCGCTCTATAGGCAGTAGCAGTGTTAGGGAGACTTGCCCAAGGTCTCCTACTGAATAAGTGCAGGCTTACTGAACAGGCAGAGCCGAGATTTGAACCCAGGTCTCTTGTGCCAGAAGCAAAGCCCTTAACTATTACTCTATCCAGCCACTGTTGGTGATTCTTTTCTGTACCCACTGTGCATTCCTGTGTGGTGTCATTATTGTTTTTTTTCAGAGACATGAAGTAGATGCTGTGTCATTAGATGCTACACATGCTTACATTGCAGAGCAGTGTGGTCTTCAGCCTGCTGCAGTAGAATATTGGGGTGAGTACCAGGTATATGACAGATTTTTTTTACCAACCTACATTTTGCTGTTTAAATAGGTGGAGAGGTGGTAATGATTGGAGGTTTAATTCCATCTATTGGCTTAAATTAGAATTGTACCTAAAACTTAAAGGGGCACTATGGCGAAAAATTTTAAAATTTAAAAAATGTGCAAACATATACAAATAAGAAGTACATTTTTCACAGAGTAAAATGAACCATAAATTAATTTTCTCCTATGCTGCTGTCACTTACAGTAGGTAGTACAAATCTGACAGAAGCGACAGGTTTTGGACTAGTCCATCTCTTCATAGGGGATTCTCAGGGATTTATTTATTTTCAACAGCACTTAGTGAATGGCGGTTGTTCTGTCCAACTGCCAAAAAACTGTGCAGCGAGCAGGGAAGCTGGCCAACACCATTGTTTAAATCCTTTTTAGGGAATATCTTTATAAAAAATAAAAGCCTTGCTGAGAATCCCCTATGAAGAGATGAACTAGTCCAAAACCTGTCACTTCAGTCAGATTTCTACTACTTACTGTAAGTGACAACAACATAGGAGAAAAGTAATTTATGGCTCATTTTACTCTGGAAAAAACGTACTTCTTATTTGTTTGTTTGCACATATTTTAAGTTTTTACATTTTTCACCATAGTGCCACTTTAAGCAATATATACATTGGGAAAAGGTCAGAGCCTCTGCCTGCATTCATTAGTGACAGTGGGACAGAAGGATCAGACCTGGTGCTAGAGAGGGATTACCTATAAATTGGAAAGTGGAGGGTCTTTTGATTGTTCTTGGGAATTGCAGATATTGATCAGAACTTTGTGACAACCATTTGCAAACCATTATAAGGAATACAAATCTTTAAAGGGGCACTATGGCTAAATTCTTCTTTATAAGTCCCTTTAACATAAATATTTGTATGTGCAGCATTGTTAATGGCATTTATTGTGGCTGTTCAAATTTTTTTTTTACTCTGGCACTATCCATTTATTGTCAAGGAGGCACGTCAGAAGATTTACCTTACTGACGCCAAATCCGCATAATCCATTGAGTGGTAGGAGGCATCTAACTGTGTTCTGTCTTGCCGTTTTTTCCTCCCCCCTCTGGTTTGCTCAGCGAGGATTATTCCAACTGTAACTGCAGTTACTGAGCTACGTGTACAGCTGCAGCCACCGTACAGCGCAGGACGAGATAAAGCAGAACACAGCAATAGCGAGCGTGTCTGCTAGTTGCCGCCGCTGTGTGCGCACTTGAAAAGACTAGAGCTGCCTGCTGAGGACCCCTTCTTTGAAGCTGGCACAGCAACGGACACCTATTGTTGCCCGTTACTGTGGTAACCAGCTCTAGTCTTTTCAAGTGCGCACACAGCGGCGGCAGCTAGCAGACACGCTCGCTATCGCTATGTTCTGCTTTATCTCGTCCTGCGCTGTACGGTGGCTGCAGCTGTACACGTAGCTCAGAAACTGCAGTTACAGTTGGAATAATCCTCGCTGAGCAAACCAGAGGGGGGAGGAAAAAAACGGCAAGACAGAACACAGTTAGATGCCTCCTACCACTCAATGGATTATGCTGATTTGGCGTCAGTAAGGTAAATCTTCTGACGTGCCTCCTTGACAATAAATGGGTAGTGCCAGAGTAAAAAAAAAATTTGAACAGCCATAATAAATGCTATTAACAATGCTGCACATACAAATATTTATGTTAAAGGGACTTATAAAGAAGAATTTAGCCATAGTGCCCCTTTAAAAAGGACTACAATTTATTCTATCAAGGTGATTTTGAGAGATTTAAGCACTTTCTTTTTTTCTGTTTACTAGCATTTATTGTGCATGATACATGATTTTTTTTTCTCACGAGAAATCAGCAAAAACACCAACATACCAAAACAAAATCTCGTCATGATTGGCATATAACAATGTACTGTACAATAATTATGGATAGGGAAATACTTCCGGCACAACGTCCTAGACCAGTATCTTTTCCCAAAAGATTCTAAACTTATCAATATCCCATCAGCTACATACTCAACTTTTTCAGTTAAAAGCATGTAGTCCATTCTGTATTTCTATTTGTAAAATTTCAAAGCTGGCAAACTGATGATACTAGCATGTTATACAGTAAATGCTACTAGCATGTTATAATACCTTGAATCCTGCCAGCACTTCTTAGTTTCAGTGAAAGAGCAATGGCTGTAGCATATCAACTTCAATGTTAAAATTTTTAATCTTGTGAATCAAATCCTTCCAGTCCACTTCCACTTTCCAAAAATGATCTTTCTAAGGATGAATTAAAAGAGGTCATTGTCCATGAATGAGATTAGCACCCTTCTCCATACCAATAAAATGAAAGTAACACCCTGGGAAGTTTGAACTGCCAAATGACTCTCTCTGGTCTTTGCATTACCAAATGTACTGTTGAGGATGTTTGTATGAAATGAAAAATACTAGGGTGGGAAGGGGACTTGTGAGCTTACAATCAAGAAGAATTTCGCAGTGTGCTTCAAACACATAAGGTTTCTTTATATATTGCATGGCTCAGGGTCTGTAAATAGGTGCTGTAACAGAGATACAGAACTAATATGTATAAAGAAAGCTTTCACCTTATGTTCCATTGTATCCTTATAGGTGACCGCTCTGACTGCTTCATGAACCCGTATGACTTACTAGACCGTGTTTCAAAAGAAGGTATGCAGATTGTAAGCTATGCAGATAGGGAAAAAGCAAAGGACTGTTGGGGCTTTTATATATGCCTTTATCAAACTAGGGAATTAAAATTCAGTTTTGTGTACACCCATTGGCAGGGTTCTTTTGTGAGGTGCATTGACCCTACAGCAGTGGTGAGTTTTTCATCAAATCAATCTGTTGTCCAGAAAAATGCTCAACACCCACTGTTACCATGTCACACAACATATGTGTAGCTGTACTGTGTGTGGCATCGTCACCATTATAGTCCACTGTCACTGCACAATAGTGATGTAGGAGTGGATTCATTAAAACTAACACGCCCGTCAGCGCAATTTAATTTGCAAGAGCATGAGTTAAAATTATCAAGTGCACGCTATGCATGGTCCTCTCTGCATAGTGTGTGCTCTTAACTTACGCGAGCTAAACCTAATTGCCAATAGCACGATAGTTCACTAGCGCGGCCACTACTATGTTAATAAACGTAGTAGTGGCCATGCTTGTGGACTTCCGTGGTCACGCTACATGCTATCTCACAGCAATTAGTTTTATCTCGCATGAGTTAAGAGCGCACGCTACACAGAGAAGACCGTGCGTAGCATGCACATGCTAATTTTAACTCGTTCTCCTGCAAATTAACAAGTGCTGATGGGTGCCTTAGTTTTAATGAATCAAACCCATTGTGTCTGACATTTGTGGCACGCCGCATGCTGTGTTACCCCACAACTCATCACAGCAACACCAGTGTTAACTACAACATGAAAGTTTTGGTGTTAGCAACACCAGTGTTACTGACCATTTTGTGCTATCAGTGACATCAGTGTGCCCCCCCCCCAAAAAAAAACAACAACAGTGTGACATAATTGCTGGTCACTGCCTGTTGTGTGATCAACACGCACTGTTACCATGTGACATCAACATCTGTATGACCATACTTTGTGTGGCTGCGTCACCGTTATAGCCCACCGTCACTGCGCAATAGTGATTTAGTGTCTGACATTTGTGACATGCTCAGTACTGTGTTACCACCACACAGCAACATCCATATGATCGACTGTACTGTGTCACTGCTGATATCAGTTTGCCCCCCCCCCCCCCGATAAAAAAATAGCATCACAGAAATTTGTGACAATACCCCCTGTGCTGGTCACTGCCTGTCCATGTCACTTCCACATTTGTGTGGCCATACTGTATGTTCTAAGTGATACCAGTGTGCCCCCCAAAAAAAAATTCGATTTGTGAGAATACCCCTCCCTGCCATGTGATCAACACGTGCTGTTACTGTCTCACTTTAACATCTGTGTGACCATACTTGCCTGTTCGCTGCCTGTGTGATCAATGTGTAAACTGAGAGGGATATGTATGTTTCCTTTTAAATAATATTAGTTGCTTGTCAGTCCTGCTGATCTCTTTGACTGCAGCAGTGGCTGAATCACACACCTGAAACATGCATGCAGCTAATCCAGTATGACTTCAGTCAGAGCACCTGATCTGCATGCTTGTTGAAGGGCTGTGGCTAAAAGTATTAGAGACACAGGATCAGCAAGAGAGTTAGGCAACTGTTAATATTTTCAAAGGAAAAATCCATATCCTTCTCAGTTTAGGTTCCCTTTAAAGTGTCACTTCAACATCTTTGTGACTGTACTGTATTGTAGGTGATGTCCGTGTACACCCTCCAAAAAATTAGATTTGTGACAATACCCCTTGGCTGGTCACTCGCTGCTTGCTGTGTGATCAAGTGTACTGTTACTGTGTCACTTCAACATCTCCCCTACTGTGTGTTGTAGGTGATCTCCAGGTGCCCAAAATAAAATTTAGATTTTGAACAATACCCATATGCTGGGAATACACGGTTCGTTTGTGCACCGGAATCGAGCCGCTAGCTTGATACCGGCGCGTCCCTGCAGGCATGCGGATCGATTCCCGCTCGTCCCCGCGGGCATTTACTAATCTTTCGTGCGTTCCTTTTTTTGTTCTCCCCACCGGTATCGAGTGCGGAATCGATCCGGCAGGGTATCGGACAGGTCGGAAATTAGCAATCGAGCCATCAGCGGCTCGATTGATAATTTCAAACGAACCGTGTATTCCCAGCATAAGGCTGGTCACTGCCCGCTGTGTGATCAGAATGTACTGACTGTTACTGTGCCACTTCAACATCTGGCTAACCGTACAGTGTGTTTTCGGTGTCTCCGTGTGCCCCCCCCAAAAATAAATAAATAAAAGATGTATGACAATACCCCTTGGCTGGTCATTCGCTCTAACAAAAATGACAGGCAGAGGCAGGCCAAAGCTTAGATGTTCTAGGGGTTGTGGTGGTGCGTCATCCTGTGGCCTTGGCATATGTGATCTTATGCAGAAGAAGAAAACTGTTTTAATTCCCAAAATGCAGAAGATGTGGTTAACTGCCTCACTCAGCAGTCTACCTCTTCTGCTGCCAAAAATCCGGTACCCTCCTCCTCATCCTCTCATGTGGCCAACCGCAACACCACCACCACAGCAGCCCCTACACATGAATCCCATTGCTTAAATAAGCTATTTTCCCAGGCAATGATGGACAAACGTGTTGTGCAAGGCATCAGATAAAAGAGAGGAGCAAGGCAGATACTCACAAGAGTGGAACAGGAGGAGGAGAGTTCAGAGGAAAAGACCATGCCTCAGAGAGGGAAGAAGAGGGTAGGAAGCAGGGAGAGGTTGCAGGATACAGGAGGCAAACAGCAAAGTGTGCCGTCACCTGGGGTCAGCCAGACACCGCTAACGGTCACTTCTAGCAGTACTAGACCGGCTCAACAAGGCTCATTAGTATGGAAATACTTCTCTGTGTGTTCTGCTGACCATTCAAAAGCCATCTGCATCCTGTGTCACAAGCAAATTAGTTGTAGAAAGACCAGCACCCACTTAGGAATAACTACCCTGAGAAGGCAAGCCAGCCTCCTTGTGTTCCACCTTCCACCTGCCCCTTGAGCTTCCCAGTGTCTAGTCCACTGTGCAGGTACGACGGTGTCGTGTTGTGTTGCGGATTTTGTGCCTGGAAGCAAAAAGCCACACTGGACCTGCACTGTTGTCCACTCTGCAGACACAGGCTGACCTCACACAACCTCAGTGTTGGTAAAGTCATGTGTGACCATGCTTCCAATCTGTTGTCTTCACTGTAAACTGGCAAATTGACTTACGTGCCTTGCTTGGCACATGCATTAAATCTCATTGTGCAATGTTTCGTGGACAAGTACCCCATATGTCCTGAAGCAGGACAGAAAAGTGGCTGCCCATTTCTGATGATCCAACATGGCCATGGCTTGCCTTGCTGAAATTTAGCGGCAATACAAAATTTCTGTGAGACACTTAATTTGCGACAGCCCCACCAGATGGAATTTGATTTTGCTTATGTTGGATCGGCTATAACAATGTGCTGTGAATGAGTACCTCTGTGCGCTTACTAGTAGGACAGTGTCTGGGGAGGTGGGATATTTTTATATTTGAGGCAATGGGTGCTCATAAACTACGCCTGCAGACTGATGCGTCCCTTCGCGGATACCACTAATCTGGTCAGTGGCAGCATCAGGGACTTCATGCCATTTATCTTTTATTTCGAGCATGCCGTAAACATGTCCTTGGGCAGGCCATAGATGAACTAGAGAGTGAAGAGGAGAAAGAGTTTACGCTGGGGCAATTTGGAGAGGGGGCAATGCACATGGGCAGAGGGAGGAGTCTGAAGAGTCAGAGGCGGAGAATGGTGGCTGTGGTGTTGAGAAAGAGCAAGTGGAGCAGGCTTCACAGGGTACTTCTCACCTTTCGGGGGACCCTGGTTTTATCCGTGGCTGGAGGGAACAAACAATGGTGGAGGTTGTTTCCCTGGATGAGGAAGAGGAGCTGGAGTCTTTTGCCTCAAATCTTCTGCCTCAAACCTCATTAGAATGGGAACGTTGATATGGACATGCCCGAGGAAGGACCCCTGTATCAAAACCATGAAGGACATGGACCTGTACTGAGTGACAACCTTATAAGACCCTCAGTACAAACAGAAAATGGTGGAGTAGCGAGCACAATCACAGAGGGTGGCCAAAATGCAGAACCTCCATACCAAGCTGAGACAGATGCTGTATTTTGCTTTTCAGGGCAGTGGTACAGGAAGAGCCATTAACAGCCAAAGAGGTGCCAATAGTAACACTATTCAAGAACAGGGTGAATTGCTGCTGAGGGTGATGTGCCAATCATATCCGAGAACACACCCTCAGAGAACACCTCGACCAACAGTTATCCCACTGCCTTGGGTTAATGATCACCATGAACACTCTGAGGAGCGAGGAACCTCTGGACTTCTGGGTGTGCAGGCTTAAACGTATGGCCAGAGCTGTCACAATTTGCCATGTAGCTTTGGCTTGCCCCGCATCAAGTGCAGCTGGAGGGATCGTGACAGACAAGTGAAGCACACAGCAGTGTCGATTACATAACATTTACAATATACATGAAAGAGGCTTAGATTTCAGAGAGTTACAGTACCAACGTGTAATATGATTGTTACGCATTATTACCCTGGCGCATGCCAGTTACTCTAGGCATCATGTCTGCCCTGGCCACCTATCCTGCACCACCACCACCTAGTATCGCATTTGGCCTTACTTCGACTGGCTGTACCGCAACCAAAAATTTGTAATATTATTTTGGCGCATGCTAGTTACACCAGGCCTTATGTCCACCCTGGCCACAGGCACAGCTTTCCTGCACCACCACCCAGTATCTCATTTGGTCATACTTCCATTGGCTTTACCCCAACCAAAAAATTATATTATTACCCTGGCGCATGCTAGTTACTCAGGCCTCATGTTTACCCTGGCCACAGACACAACTATCCTGCACCACTACCCAGTATCTCATTTGTCCCTACTTCGATTGGCTCTACCCCAACCACAAAATTGTATTATTACCCTGGTGCATGCCACTTACTCCAAGCCCCATGTTCTCTTTGGCCACAGGCACAACTATCCTTCACCACCACCAGCACGGCACATAGTATGTCATTTGGTCCTACTTTGGTTGGTTGGATCCCAAAAAATGTGTTAATATTATTGCTTTCCATGGTGCATGCCAGTTACTTCAGGCCTTTATCTAATACAGAGGACATTTGAATATTTATTTGGCAGGTATTTTCTATGGCCTTACCTTGTGGGGTTGCTATTTCAAATGTTTAAAGCGGAATATAACCCTGCATTTCAACTTTGCTCTAAAACATTATTTACAGCATATTATATGCGAAAAGCATTTTTTTTTACTAGACCAGCATTGGAATGGTTAAACACAGAGGTTTTAAGTTCCGTGCAGACGTTCAGATAGTTACATTCTATTTAGTTATATGTATATATTTAGAAATGTTACACACTCTTTGGCTGTCCTCCAACTCCTTCTCAGTGAGAGAGATGAGTCACAATAAACACTTAGATACATTTGTGTAAACAAAAAGTATCTAACTCAAGTTCGGATGCGTCTGCAAAAATCTCCAGGGACTTTAAAGCCCTGTGTAACCCTTCCAATGCTGGTCTAGTAAAAAAAAAAATGCTGGTTGCATATAATATACTGTAAATAATGTTTTAGAGCAAAGTTGAAATGCAGGGTTATATTCCGCTTTAAGCTGCTAATTGCTCAATTTTTCAGGCCTCACCTAGTGTGGCTGCTATTTCTAATTCTAATGTTTAAGCTGGAAAATGGCATTTTTTTTTAGCCCTCTGCTACAGTGGATGCAACTACAAAATTTTAGGCTGCTGCTTGCCAACATTTCAAGGCCTATGCTACAGTGCCTGCAAGTTGCTGCAACTAAAGTGTCATACAAGTTGAAATATTTAAAAATGTAATAATTTCATATAAAAAATGTAAAACACTGGTATACAATACCAGAGATTTCAGGACTCTGCTACAGTGGAGCCAATACTAAATATAGTGGAAAAAATCTCACAGCTCCATTTAGACAAAATACGCTATTCATCTTGTTTTGGCTCCATTGGTTTTAGTTATTGTATTTTTTCTGATATATATTTATTTTATTTAACTCTGTAAAACGTGTTTTGATTGATGTATGTTTTATCATTATGATATATGTAAATCATTTACCTAATTTTCTGAACCGCTTTTTATCATGTAATCACCTTTGTAGGGTTCCCAGGTCTCTATGCTCTAGCTGTCGCCAGGAAGAGTATGAAAGCAGTGACCCTTCTTGACCTGGCTGGGCGTCGCTCCTGCCATGGTAATATGTACAGCCCAGCAGGATGGCTCCTACTCAGCAAATATACAGTGCGGGCACCAAGGAACGAGACGTGGGATTGTGATATTAATTCGGGTAGGTAGATCAGAGGAAATGAGCAATAGGACATGAATTACATCTTTCCCCAGATAAGCTAGAATTATGCACATCCATCCATCCTCCTTTTGGTGTGAATAGCAAATATTCAGTAACTACTAGTGATGCTTCTATTTAGTGCTTACAATGGAACCACAGTTCATCATTTGCTTATTTGTCAGAGTAAATTAATCATGAGATAAAAATCAATAGTATTTCACACAACATACATAGTAATACATAATTATGTTTTGGATGAGGTTCTCCACAGCTGACCTGTTATTATGTTGTCTGAATATTGTCTTTTCAAGTTTTTATGACAGTTTTCATTAAATTATCAAAAGGGTAACTTACTGTTATACTCCCTTTTGTGTTGACAACTTGTTTTACGTTATCTATTAATGTAGTGTATAATTTTTTATCTCTTCATGACATGGCTGAAGTCTTGTTTTTATAAGTGTGGTTTGGTTCTTGTTAAAAAAGTGTATTTAGTTGTCCCTTTGGCTTTGCTGTCCTCCTCCAGCTTACAAGAACTATTTCTGGAAGGGGTGCATGCCGGGAGCAGATGGTGACCTCTGCAAGGTGTGTGTGGGCTGGGAGGAGGGTGGCAGAGTCAATGGGAGGTGTGCAGCCAATCATGACGAACGGTTTTATGGCAACATGGGTGCGCTCAGGTAAGTCTATAAGAGAAACTGCAAGAAAAACAAAGTGATTATTTATTTATTTAATGTTCTAAGGTTACTTGTTAAATGTGTGTAAAAAGCTATTCTTAGATGTGAAAATCGGTAGTTACCTCAGCAGAGTTCTGAAGGAAAAATACACAACTCAGCCACTTGTAGAGTACCTAAATTATAGATGACAGTTTGCTTTAAACCTAATAAGTTGCCAAGATATATTAAATCACACATGATAAAGTACGACACCTCCCTCCCCGGGTCTTTATTCCACATATGGCCATGAAATCCTCACCTTGTCTGAAGTTGGGCTCTGGCAATTTTTTTTCTTTCCTAACCGTGGGCGCAAAGGATGCTGGGGGATATATGTCGTGACTCCACCCCCATGTCCCACTCTCATCCCACACACACTGTGAAAAGAGATGTAATCTGATTCAGGCAGGCAGACATCTGGGATTAGAATTATGTTCTTCTCTGCCTCTGCTCCGTTTCTCACTTCTTACCCAAGTGCTGTACCAAAACAAGCCTGACTTTTATAATGTCATCAGACCAGAGTAGACCATAATCTGTACAGAGTATGTGTAGGCATATTCAGGGCTGGGCCGAGGCATAGGCTGGAGAGGCTCCAGCCTCAGGGCGCAGTGTAGGAGGGGGCGCAGAATTCATTCAGCTGTCAGTCCTAATTGTGTTTGAAGCAGAAAGAAATAATAAAAGGGGATACATGGCAGTGACTGCAGCCAGATAACTAGATATTAAGGTGTTGGGGAGGTTGTGGGCCCTGTGGCGCCTCTTAGTCTAATAGCAATCAGTGTGTGACGGCTGGGGAGGCAGGGATGGAGGGGCACACTTTGGGGTCTCAGCCTTGGGTGCTGGAGGACCTTGTCCCGGCTCTGGGCATATTTGCAGGACATTGAGGGCACAAGATTAAAGGGGAGGACACAATGCTGAGGGTTTACTTGCAAGGCATCAGCATGAGGAGAAAGATGGAGGTGACACTATGGTGTACCAGATGTAAACTTTGTATGTACATCTAACTATACACAGTAGATAGACTACATACATGTATTGCAATTAAACTTTTTTTTTATTGACCGGAGGTAGTCTTTAACATGTGTGTGCTCCTTGTCTGGAAATACAATGCTCAAATACAGGAGAATCAAATACTATTTTAATTCTTGATTCTGATTGTGGCATACAGGTAGAAAACAGTGAATGTGAGCAGAAAGTGACCTTAAAGAGGAGCTGTTAGGTATAGGGTCTCAGAGGAAAAAAAAACGCATATATCAGTAGCTAAATATTGGCTGTACATACATTACATATGCATTTCACTGTCCACGTTTGGATTTCACAGAATTTTTATATAGTATTTGCAGAGAATGATGCTCCTTCATGGCAGGTTCCATGTTTGTCTGTGTTGTATGAAGCCAATTGTGATGTCATATCCTCCCTTTCCTTGCTTCCTGATGATTCGACTCACAAAAAAGATCAGGATCAAAGATCCTAATAGTTCATGATCCGGACAACACTACTGTGCAGTGAATATTAACTATCCATGTGTCTAGGAACAATAGCGACTCAAGCAGTATACTCTAACCGAACATGTGCCCTGTGAACAGCACATTGATTTTTCAGTGCTGTGAGTTTAGGCTGCTGTTACAAGCTGCTGTAACATGAGCCTGTAACTTCCCACTGCGAAAGCAGCCTTAGGGCGGAAGGCATAGGGAAATGAAGGGGAGGACCAAGGGAGTGCACTGGGGAGAAGAAGCAGCCCCAGAATGCTTTGCAGTTTCTGTTATGCGTCCTGCCGGCCTCCTTAGGAGCTTGGGAATACAGAGCCTTGCTGTCCAGCAAACATCAAAGTAAGAGAGATTTTTAACTTCAGTATTGCCTTTTTGGCTTCCTTCTAAACTGTTTAACACAGGAGAATAGAGGTTTAAATTAGCTTTTGCAGCCTGACAGTTACTCTTTAAGACCTTTCAAAAGATAGGGTTTACTGTTCATGGATAGATGCTGTAATACAGTAGTATAGCACATGAATTACCAGTACACCCAAACATTGTTATATTCATTCCCTTACTAGTATTCAATACATTATTCTTGCACAGAAAATTATATTGAGATGATTAATTAGTCTTTTGTGAGAAAATGTTTGTCCAATTTTGATTAGCCTAAAAAGGCGTCATTCAGTTGTTAGCATCATGTTTGTTTCAGGTGATAATTAGAGTGTGCAGCCAGGCCTTTGCAGTACTTTTAAAAAGGCCTTCAAACATCTATACTCAACAACCTATACATGAAGGTATTTGAAAACCACTGCATACCCATCTGAAGCATTTGGGCAGTAGCTCAGGTCGTACCATAGGTGGCTACACATTGATCTACAAAAAAAATATTCATGGTCCATTTGATGAAATTCAGTCAAATAATTAAACTGAAGTCTTGGAAAATGTCAATATTGCTAGTTATTTTGTAATTACATTATGTAGTGCCAGCATCTTTTGTGGCTTTATGTAGTTCTAATGATTTTTATGGTTGGGTGTGATGTTGTCATTTGGTTACTTTTTCTTAATTAATATTTTAGCAATGAACTTAGTTTTAAAATAAGGACTATTTATAAAGATTGCTATTTTAGTGAAGAGCATATTTTGACTATTTAATGCAATCAGCTTGGTTACTTCCTATGTGTAATGTACCACATTTACCTAATTTTAATAACTTCACACAAAACTGAATTCAAACCAACTATTCATTGGTGTCAGAGGCTTTTTAAACTGCTATTTATAATGTATCTTCTGTTCTGTAGCCTCAATCAATCAATCATCTTAGTTGACAAATACCTTACATGCATTGGCTATATGGAATGAATGTGACTTTGATGGTCCCTCTAGAGGCCATGTGGTAATTACATCTATAGACCACATTACTTTCTTATACACTGTGGGACAGATTTATCAAAGCATTACCAACAGTTTTTTTCTTGTTAAAGGGAAGGTTCAGGGAGGGTGGGTAAAAAATAGAAATCAATTTCCACTTACCTGGGGCTTCCTCCAGCCCGTGGCAGGCAGGAGGTGCCCTCGCCGCCGCTCCGCATGCTCCCGGTGGTCTCCGGTGGCCGACCCGACCTGGCCAGGCCGGCTGCCAGGTCGGGCTCTTCTGCGCTCCAAGGCCCGGAACTTCTGCGTCCCACGCCGGCGCGCTGACGTCATCGGATGTCCTCCGGGCTCTACTGCGCATGCGCAGTAGTTCTGCGCCTGCGCAGTAGAGGCCGGAGGACGTCCGATGACGTCAGAGCGCCGGCGTGGGACGCAGAAGTTCCGGGCCTTGGAGCGCAGAAGAGCCTGACCTGGCAGCCGGCCTGGCCAGGTCGGGTCGGCCACCGGAGACCACCGGGAGCATGCGGAGCGGCGGAGAGGGCACCTCCTGCCTGCCACGGGCTGGAGGAAGCCCCAGGTAAGTGGAAATTGATTTCTATTTTTTACCCACCCTCCCTGAACCTTCCCTTTAAACAGTTCTATCCAGTGGAGGGACAGTTCTGCATAATAAGAAACGTCTTAAATTCTACATAATAGCGGCAATTTAGCATGAATTTCTAGAGCTACACTACAGCTAAGAAAATTGAAAATCCAACCCTAAACTGTTGCAGTGCTTAATAGCAGTTCTACAGCTTGTGCACAGGCTAGACATGATTTGTGAAGGGCTCTTCCCCCCTACTGAATACCTCACAGCCTGCTGGTATCAATATAGCAGATGTGTTGGTTACCTCAGCAACCGCTATTTCCCTTACACACTGCACTGTCTGAGAGACCTTCCTAACACCTCCTATTTTACAACAGTTTTAGAAGGAAACTGCACTATCTAATTATTTCTTAAGATGCCTGAGACAGTTCTACACAGATTTTTAAAAACCTACCAATATTTTGCCTCAGACACTCTTGATAAATGTTCACCCATAAGTCTACCACAGTCTAATCCATTAAAAAAATCTTACTAAATCTGCATGTCTGCACAGTATGCTTTCCAAATTCTACAAAGAATTACAAGTTTTATAAATTTGATAGATTACTTCAAATTGGACCATGTACAGTTACAATACAATTTGAATACCATTTGTATAAAAAGGCTCTTAATTTTGAAGGTTCAGTGCTGAATGCTGTAGACGTTGCTAGGCTACAGCCGAATGTCATGCTCTCTCCCCCTTTTGTGTCTTGGAAAACATTATACATTTTATTCATCATGTTACTTTTATCACTGTCATTACCGGTTCTATAGTTTGTATTTCATATTGTTTTTGTATTTTGTCACTAATTATGTATCTTGTATATTGTACTCCATTGTCTGTTATGTACCCCATGTTCTTTTCTTACTTTGTACAGTGCCACAGAGTATGTTGGCGCTTTATAAATCAATAATAATAATGCTCTGAAGGAGTAAGAAGGGGACAATGCACTTGCACAAGATCATCTGGCACTCTAAACCTTTTGCCAACACATTGGAGCAGCTAATCACACACTAATTTCTTGGCTGAGACAGCCTAAGCCAGAAGCCTCTTCCAAGTTTAGTCTAACCTGTGAATGAGACTTAAGTTTTTTGTACAGATCATTTTGAAATAAACCCACGTGTGGTCACTACTCACCAGGTAGCTGCTCAGTTCTGCCTACATTCCACACCCTTTCAGGCCCATTCACACTATAAATTGCAAAACGGTAGCACTTAGCACTTCCATTTTGCATGGGTGAAAATCCCTGCTCCCAATTCCACAATTCAGAGCAATCGCAGTCAGCGCTTTATAAGCACTGTACCATGATCGCTCTAGAATTCTGGCAAAATGTTGCATGTTAACGCATTTTGCGATTGGCACTAATCGGAAAATGCCCACAATCAGCGCCAAACGCGGCAGTGAGATCACTGCCATAGAGTAAAATAGCACTTTGGTGATTAGCGGAAATCGTCAGCTAATCACCATAGTATGAACAGGCCCTTCTTGAAATGCTAATTAAAGAGAAGTGATTCATAAACCCAATGGTATCCAGTGTGTGACCACACTAAGAAGTATATGGTATGGGAGAGGTCTGTCTGTGCACATTATTTTCTAGTTTACCTTATAATTCTTACAGCCATTTTCTTGAGAACTATTTATATAGTTTAAGATATGTATATATTTTCTATTATCCTAATGTTTTGATACTTTTAGGTGCTTAGTTGGAGATCCAAGTAAGCGCAGTTACGGAGACGTTGCATTTTTGGAGCATCACTCGCTGCAAGAAAACATAGCAAGTAAGTTGCAAAATTCCATCATGAAACTTTTTTATTGACTGGCCTTTGTTTATATGTATGAACTATGTAATCATGTAGCTTTTCTTTTAATTTTATCTCCCTTTAACCTACCTCTACCAAACACGAAAGCAGCAACACCCCTCCCCCATATTTATACTAACATGATTCCCAAAAGTTCTAGTGGTGGAATCATGAGGGGGCTTCTGCATGAAGCCCTACTGGCTTATAGAGAAGGACCACTAGTTCCATGCACTGGCACAGTCTCCAACAGGTATTGCTTCTGTGGCCATGGTATGCAAGCCAATCACCTCCTTCCTTCACTATCATTTACAGACGGCATAGCTTTTACATCCACAAACCAATCCTCCCATTCTAAAAAATAGTGGTGGAAGGGGGGGGGGGGGGGGGGGGACAATAGCATGATGTGGTGTAGAGTAAAGCATTCAGCAATTGGGTTGTGATGATTTCTGGGGTGCATTCACATGATTGTGGGAGGGGTGTTGTAAGATTTGGGAGAGCATCATCTAAAACGTTGTATATCCAGGCAGTCCACATGCATGGTAAATTAAACTGATGCCCACATTTGTAGACTCTTGTAAGTATACAGTGAAATTTGGGATGTCAGGAACAAATAGATTTAAAGAGGAACTGTAGCAAAAAGGGGAAAAAAATAAATAAAAACATTACAAAGTGAGAAGTTAAAAAATAGAAAAGAGATCAGGAAATGATTGATATTCGCTGTGTAATGTGTTCATATTGTTTGATCCACAATCAGCCTGCACATAATCATATTTACTACTAAAGACATGAAAAAAAAAAACAGACCCACCAATTGCCATTATCTATAATCACACCCCCTAACAATGTGATAGGCTAAACGTTTTTTTTTTTATAGATCTGCCTATGCACAGAGGAAGATACTAATTGCTTGGCAGTTGGAAACCACTGTTATTTCTCACAATGCAACAAGGCTCACAGATAGGAAACTGTCAGGACCTATGTGCTGACATCACAGTTTGGGAGGGGTTTTACCACAATATCAACCATATAGACCCCCTGATAATCTATTTGAGAAAAGCTAATGATTTCTCATGGGAAAGGGGGCATCAGCTACTGATTGGGATGAGGTTCAATCCTCAGTTACAGTTCCTCTTTAATTAAAAAAAATATATCCTGTAGAAGGACTTTAAATGTTTTTGCATACATTAATATTTCAGTCCAAAAAACCCTAATGAAAACAATTTTCACAACAGATCTGAAACGCTCCGGATGGGCAGCTGGCTATAGAGCTTCACACTTTGAGCTTTTGTGTCCAAATGGTGAAAGAGCCCCACTGACTGAATGGAGCACCTGCAATCTTGGGGTGATCCCACCCAATGTAGTGATGACACGCCCTGTAAACATTGCAAAAATTAATGACTTCCTAATGAAATCCCAGGTAAGAAACACTGCTTAAAAAGAACATAAGGAAGCCTTTTGAAAAAAAAGTGTAAAATTGGCTTTTGCAGGAAGAAAGGAATAATCACAGCTGTTCTGCAGCAATGGAGGTTGATCAAGCTTTTGGCTAGGTGTACAGTTGCAGGGGCGTAGCTACAACTCACTGGGCCCCATAGCAAACTTTTTGGCCAGCCCCCACCCAAATGAACCCCTCCCTGCAAGTGGTTTCCCTGTGTCCCTATAGTTTTCTACCTGGAACTGCTCCAGTAATGGTAACCTTGTGGTCCCGTTTGGAATGGGAACTTTTTGACATAAAAGGAGGGACATCTTTAAAGAGAAACTGTAGCGAAAATCTTAAAATTTTAAATATATGTTAACGTATACAATTAAGAAGTAGATTTCTTCCTGAGTAAAATGAGATATAAATTACTTCTCTCCTATGTTGCTGTCACTTACAGTAAGTAGTAGAAATCAGACATTACCGGTTTTGGGCTAGTCCATCTCTCCATAGGGGAGTCTCAGCATGGCCTTTACGCTTTATAACAACATTTCCTGAAAAAGATTTATACAAAGATGCTGACCAGCCTCTCTGCTCACCATACACTTTTATGGCAGTTGGATGGAGCAGCTGCCATTCACTAAGTGCATTTTGAAAATAAAGAAACCACTGTGAACTCTCCCTAAGGAGATGGGCTACTCCAAAACCTGTCGGTTCTGTCAGATTTCTATTACCTACTGTAAGTGACAGCAAGATAGGAGAAAAGTAATTTATGCTCATTTTACACTGGTACTTCTTAATTGTATTTGTTAATATATATATTTTAGATTTTTGCGACAGAGTTCCTTTAAAGTAAACATGAGATGATAACACCACAAGGATCTATATACTTACCTGGGGCTTCCACCAGCTCCCTGTAGTCCATGGGCTCCATCAGTGTCCATCCGTTCTCCTGCCAGCAGTTGGGACTACTGAGCATGCACAGACTTTGCTCCATGCCTCCGTAGTCAGGATCTCGTGCTTCCTACGCAGTTAGTTAAAGCCTATAACTGATCTGGCAGTTACTGGGGCAGTCAGGGAATTTACTGGGGCTGACAGCGGCGGAACAGTGAGCCCATTGATGACAGGGAGCTGGAAGAAGACCCAGGTAAGTATAAACTGCTGCCGTCTATAGGTGTTTCTTTGTTTTTGCATCCACATGCCACAGACGCTAAAAGCTTTTAACTGTCAGGACTTGCCATTGTACAATACGCGGGCAGGTACACACTGGCACGGCCTGACGGCCAATCACTTAATTCCCTATTGGCATGGAGGTGCAATGCTGGAAGCAAACATAAGGAGAGTGTCAACCCAATCTTATCGCCCACTTACAACTCTGCAAGGAGGGAGGAGAGAAATCCAGACGCTCATATACGGCTCACTGGCCTTAGTTTGCCCAGCGCTACCCTAGAGCCTTTCCAGTCCTCTCCTTTTGCCTCCGTTGCCCCCCCATGGAGGTTAAAAACACAAGTAATGAAGGAGGCACTCAAAAGGATATTTAAACTGTACCCCAAAGAAGGGGGTAACCCTGAAACATGTGAGACAATAGCATTAAACCTACTTTTTTAGCTTTTTAAAACAGAAAATAAAACTGGGAGGTTCTAAAAAAATGAATATATTTTTCAGGAGTAGGATGAATGAAATTGTTTATCATCACAGTTTATTTTCAACTTGGATTTTCCATAATGTCCATGTATGAGTTAAAACGTTTGTACAGTATTTAGTTTAAATTGCTGTTGCCGCAAGGGGCCCAGTGATTTCTAGTTACGCCCCTGACTATTACCTAAACTGGGGACACCTATAGACCTGGCTACTTATACTGTACTTAGAGGGGTGTGGGAATGTTGGGGTGGAGGGTCCTGAAGGAATGTTTGGGTGGGAGGTCCGAGGGGTTGGAAGTTCATGGGGGTGGGGGGGCATAACATTTTTTTGCTATGGGACCCAGTCATTTCTAGCTACGCCCCTGACACCTCCATTTAAGTTATTCAACCAACTGTGAGTTCTCATGAAGGGTTTTGTAAGTACTCACCTCCCCGAGTACTTCCTTAGATGAGCAGGTCCATTCTGCGCCAGGTGCAGGCTTTCACAGGGGGATAACAGGGGTCTGAGGGAACGGATAGAGGACTGGGAAGGCTCTATGGATTTTCTCTCTCCATAGGTGAATATTTTTTTCCAGGTTAGCTTTAGATTTGCTAGAGAGTTGTGAGTGAGCAAGTGATGGATATCCAGAGTGATGGAGGAGCGTAGAGATAGTGGGTTGGTGAGTAACTGTGGACTAGATCAGCGATGTACGAAGGTGTGGTGGATAGATCTGTATGCCAGGCAGAGCATTTTAAATGGAATTCTGAGGGGGACAAGGAGCCAGTAAAGGGACTTTGCAAAGAGACTACTCACTTAAATGGAAAGGAAGAAGGATTATCATATAAAACATATCATTTATTTATCACAAAATATAAAACAGCTTTTCTTTATAAAAACCAGAGCCCTGGCTCCCATAACCTGGGGGACACAATCGTCGACCAATAGGCCCAATATCTAATCATTGACATCAAAAGTTGATCAAAAAACTTAAATGCTGGAGCTCACAGCAAAATTGCAAAAAGGACATATAGGCCTGTATGGTGTGGACCACAAGAACAGTTCAAGTTCAAAGTATAAATGCACAGAAGTAGAGAATCCTAGGCAATCCAATAATTGTCAGAGAGTCAAGCAGAGAACCCTCCTAGTATTGCAGCAAACACAATCATTGATAAACATTCCATTCCATCTGAACAGCAATATTCCTGGTTAAACAATGTGATCAGTGTAGTCACCAACTCAGGTGCCCCTCATTTAGTCTTCAGCCATACTGTATAAGTGGAGTTCCTCAGAATGTCCATCAAACATACTGTTTACGTGACCATCAACCTTGAAGCCGATTTGTAGTTTAGGATATAGTTAGGAGATCACAGATGTACAGTGTGAAAGTCCGCCAGGGATAGTTCCCTTATGCAGCTCTCCAATCCATTGGGAGGTCACGTGATGGATGATAAAGCGTGAATATCATGTAAGTTCAAGACATGGGGGTCCCGTGGTGAGTGGTATCACAATATATTGCCCTTAATTATATTGAAGGGATGTAATAAAGAAGATGGAGTCCATCCCTGTGCAGGGTATTATGGAAAAAGTGCATAGGGTGCAAAGAATACTCATCCGTCCTGTGCAGATCGAAACCAAGGGTCCCCCGGGTGGAGCAGGGCTACTGGTGGGCAAAGAGCCCTGGTTTGCCGACCGGTTTCCCTGGCAAAGTCGCCAGCATCATCAGGGCAGGCTCATCAAGTGTCCCCATCAGTGCGAGTGCCGGCCTCATAATGGCGCCCGGCGGCCCCAGGACGCCACGCCGTACGGGGATCCGCCCCACGCAGGCGCGTCACATCGCTGCGCGCGCATGCAAGGGGACCAAGTCCCAGCCGGCATAGAAGAGCAGCGCACATCCCCACCCCACCGAGGGCGCCATCATGCGGCCTAGTTGGAGATTGCCAGCAGCGAGCTGAGCCCAGCTCCATGGCTTACCGCAAGGCGGGGAGGGGAAAGCGCGCAGCTCTAGGCGACAAGGGTCGCCTTCTGTGACGCCCCACGGCCGCCTTGACACCATACCACCAGGATTCCCATCCATCCCAGGTCCAACGCCCGGGGCCCACCACGACCAAGCGGGGGGGGCGCATCACCAGGGAGGCCAACACGCCCTGGAGGCATAGGTCCATTACATTTTATCTGTTAATATGTTAGATAAATAAAAATATTGTTATATATCAATCACGTATCCCCTGGAACACATGCTCCTATATGAGGGGTATGGACCAAGCACTGATGTATCCAGGTGATCATGTGACTTTTGTATATTTTATTTTATGTAGTGATATGTATTCAGACCTTAGTAAAATTATATCTCTATTTATTGAACAGATTGGATTTTGGTGAATCCCCTTCTGTGCTGGTGCTATGGCCCCCTGGGTATTCCTTATTATCCTTCCCCTGTTTGCCGTGTGGGGCGGGCATGGCTGGGCTGTGGTCCCCCGGGGATGCGGCGCGCCCGGAGATGCTTGGTCCATACCCCTCATATAGGAGCATGTGTTCCAGGGGATACGTGATTGATATATAACAATATTTTTATTTATCTAACATATTAACAGATAAAATGTAATGGACCTATGCCTCCGGGGCGTGTTGGCCTCCCTGGTGATGCGCCCCCCCCCGCTTGGTCGTGGTGGGCCCCGGGCGTTGGACCTGGGATGGATGGGAATCCTGGTGGTATGGTGTCAAGGCGGCCGTGGGGCGTCACAGAAGGCGACCCTTGCCGCCTAGAGCTGCGCGCTTTTACCCTCCCCGCCTTGCGGTAAGCCATGGAGCTGGGCTCAGCTCACTGCTGGCAATCTCCATCTAGGCCGCATGATGGCGCCCTCGGTGGGGTGGGGATGTGCGCTGCTCTTCTATGCCGGCTGGGACTTGGTCCCCTTGCATGCGCGCGCAGCGATGTGACGCGCCTGCGTGGGGCGGATCCCCGTACGGCGTGGCGTCCTGGGGCCGCCGGGCGCCATTATTATGCCGGCACTCGCACTGATGGGGACACTTGATGAGCCTGCCCTGATGATGCTGGCGACTTTGCCAGGGAAACCGGTCGGCAAACCAGGGCTCATTGCCCACCAGTAGCCCTGCTCCACCCGGGGGACCCTTGGTTTCGATCTGCACAGGACGGATGAGTATTCTTTGCACCCTATGCACTTTTCCATAATACCCTGCACAGGGATGGACTCCATCTTCTTTATTACATCCCTTCAATATAATTAAGGGCAATATATTGTGATACCACTCACCACGGGACCCCCATGTCTTGAACTTACATGATATTCACGCTTTATCATCCATCACGTGACCTCCCAATGGATTGGAGAGCTGCATAAGGGAACTATCCCTGGCGGACTTTCACACTGTACATCTGTGATCTCCTAACTATATCCTAAACTACAAATCGGCTTCAAGGTTGATGGTCACATAAACAGTATGTTTGATGGACATTCTGAGGAACTCCACTTATACAGTATGGCTGAAGACTAAATGAGGGGCACCTGAGTTGGTGACTACACTGATCACATTGTTTAACCAGGAATATTGCTGTTCAGATGGAATGGAATGTTTATCAATGATTGTGTTTGCTGCAATACTAGGAGGGTTCTCTGCTTGACTCTCTGACAATTATTGGATTGCCTAGGATTCTCTACTTCTGTGCATTTATACAAAGTAATATACCCGCGGCACGCCTGCGTATACGGTTCCCGACTGCGGGTTTGACCAGACAGAGGGGAAGCAGCCTTAGTCAAGCTAAAACAAGGCTGGGACCCCTCAGAACACCTCTCACTGCCACCACTAGCTGTTCGCTAGACACTTCCACTCTGCTGTTGAGTCCTCAGCGCGCACTCCGCGTTTTCGTATTCGGGTCAGCTTTGCGCTTAGGCCAAATACGGGAACGCCACGCACCCACACACACACACAGTTGCAATCTTACACTGTCATGAAGCAAAGACCCACTAACAGTCGTTCCGAACGATACTGTTAGCCACTCTGCTGTCGCTACTCGCACTGGCATTGTTCGTACGTTGGGTCAGCTGTACACTTAGGCCAACGTATGACAAACGCCCCCACACACAATGCAATTACAATTTCATACGGTAGTGTTGCTCAAGCGTACAATTAGGCATGAAACTTATACACGGTTACACTTCAGTCTCTTCTAGGCTATGAGTGTTAGTTTAGTACGGCAGAAGTCAAGCTTATTAAATAATAATTTAATATTCTAGAAAAACATGGAACAGTGCAGAACTTAATATATACAAAAAGATTACAAAAAAAAAAGTAAAAATAGTTACAAGATAAAAGTTACAAAGATAACACACAAAGCGATTTTGCTTACCAAAATAAAGGGATCCAGATAGAAGAATCGTGGACTTTTGTGTGGACGGACACAGTTCTGGCTAGACCAGGAGTCCACTAGCTTAGGCTGGGAGTCCAGCCGCCGCTACCGTCAGAAGAGAACTGATTTGAGGTAGATGTCCCCTGGTTCTTATAATGAAATATTCGCCTCAAGGCTGTAAGCCTGTGTGGACGGGGGGAAGCTAGATTTAATTACATCCTCAGTCATAATTGGATCTCCAGAGATCTAACATCCACCTGCGAAAAATGTACAATAGCCCACATACATGAAAAGACTTCCAATAGATGTAATTTACAGGGTATAGCTTGCACCTCCAGCAATAATTCAATTTCCTCACAATGAAATAGTGTTTAACACACATGCCAACTTTTGGTGCAGCTACTCTTCCTGACTTAGCCTACAGTTCTTCACTTCCTCAACAGAAGTGTAAATGTTTCAAGTGTCAAGGACTTCAACACACTTCACTTCTGCCATTGTCTTATTACCCAAGCATTATTCACTGAAGTCCTCTTTAGATGCAAATTTGAAGTTCCCTGACTATGTCCTGATTGGTATAATGGGACAATAGGGCTTCTAATTAGCTCCCTGCTCTCCCAGGAACTGAGGGTAATTGTATTCCACACTGTCACACAGACAAGTACAGCTTCCCCCAAAGCCAGATGATGACCCATACATACGCATCTGAAGTACGGTACATAGCAGTCAGACAGGCAAATGAAAATATTATCCTTACATCATAAGCACCCCAATATATCTCCACACTTTGAACTTAAACTGTTCTTGTGGTCCACACCATACAGGCCTATATGTCCTTTTTGCAATTTTGCTGTGAGCTCCAGCATTTAAGTTTTTTGATCAACTTTTGATGTCAATGATTAGATATTGGGCCTATTGGTCGACGATTGTGTCCCCCAGGTTATTGGAGCCAGGGCTCTGGTTTTTATAAAGAAAAGCGGTTTTATATTTTGTGATAAATAAATGATATGTTTTATATGATAATCCTTCTTCCTTTCCATTTAAGTGAGTAGTTTACAATTTATGAGTCTCAGACTCAAAGGAAGCACTTTAACTACAATTTTGAGACCCATAGTGTGAATAAAATACTTTGCAAAGAGAGGCAGCTAAACAGGAGTGGTGGGAGCTCCATTCTTGATAGATTGCAGGGGTCAGATTCTGTTCTCAGGAAGTCCAGAAAGGAGGAAGCTGCAGTAGTCACAACGGGAGATGACCAGAGCATGGACTAGGAGTTTGGAGTTGCTGGGGGGGTTAAAGAGAACCCGAGGCGAGGTTCTCACAACAAAATCCCCATACAGAGGCTGGCTCTGCATATGGAGCCCAGCCTCTGTTGCTAATCAGTTCCCCCCTAAATCCCCCCTGCACTTAGCCAGACCCCAGAAATCACAGCCGCGCTGTGCGGCTGTGTTTACCTTTCTAAGGTCCATCTCGGTGCTCCCCCCGCCTTCTGCAGAGCTCCAGTCCCCGCCCGCGTCCCTTCCCTCCAATCAGCGTGGAGGGAAGGGATGTGGGCGGGGACCGGAGCGATACAGGAGGTGGGGGTGAGCAGAGACTGACGTTAGGAAGCTAAACACAGCCGCTGCTGACACGCTGCGTGTCGGCAGCGCGGCTGAGATTTATGGGGTCTGGCTGAGCGCAGGGGGGGATTTAGGGGGATCTGATTGTCAACAGAGGATGGGCTCTATAGGCAGAGCCAGCCTCTGTATGGGGATTTTGTTGTGAGAACCCCACCTCGGGTTCTCTTGAAGTAGGAGTGAATTTTGAACTAGATTTAGTTTTTAACATCAGTTGTTTATTTGTTCTATGCTTTCATTTCAAAGTTTAAAGAGACATTGAACTGCTTGAAATTTTAATTTAAAAAAAAAAAAGGGGGGGGGGGGTATGAATTGTGTACAAATGTATAATTTCAATGAATACATTCTTCTATCCACAGTAAAGCGCTGGCAATTCTCAAAACTCCAAACAGCGCTGTAGTGTGCCCCAGGCCTAACAGTTTCTCCAGAATTAGAGATGATCAATTATATGCAGCCAGAATTAAAACCATTCAAAACTGGCAAAAAAGTACAAGCTGGAATCATATGCAACTTCTATCAAAATGAGACAGAATCTTTGCTTGGTTTGACAGCTGGAAGCTTGCATGATCTGAGAAATTACACTACCTGCAGATTTCTGTTTAGATAAATTAATAAATCTGCCCCAGATGAGACAGGCAATAGATGTTCTGCAGTGTATGACAGTTTTTGTGCAACTCTCACAGGAATACCTGAAGTCATCCAAATGCTCCGAGTTCCAGCTCTACAAGTCAACAAATGGAGGAGATCTGCTGTTTAAGGACTCGACTTCTTGTCTCCTACCAGCTGGTCACCTCACACTTCAGGACATTCTTGGAGAAAGCTTCATGACACTTGCAGACTCTGTGTTTCACTGCACATATACAGGTACTTACGTCTTTAGTTCTTTTATAAATCTATAATGTTGTATCAGTTTATATTAAAAATAATAATAATGCTACAATACACTGAATCAGTAGTTATAGGGAAACTGTGTGCTTGAAGTGGTATGAAACTCAACATTTCTTCTTTGCTCTAAATGATTATTTACAGCATAAAATCTACCAGTAAACCAGTATTCAGTTAAATACAGTACTTTGTTCTTCAGTAGAAAGCTCACTGCTTCAGTAAGCAGCTTCTGCAGCATCCAAAAAAGTGATAACATTGTCTTTTGTTTACATTCCTTTGTCTGCTACATTCCTAGCTGTGCTGAAAAGAAGCTTTCGCTGCTGTAGAAGCAGAGATTGGAGATGTGATCACCAGCTAGATTTTATTATATAAATACAGCAGCTATGCAAGAAAATGCAATAGCAACATTCAGAGCAGATAAACTGTACTTTGGGAACTTGTAAATTTGTAAACAGACAATACTACATATGCACAAAAACAAATATGGTAACTGTATGGGTAATAAAAAGTAGGACTTTTTTTAATTTAATGTTTTGTAAGAGTTTTATCCCACTTTAATGTTTCAGTGACAGGAGTTTCTTGCATGCTGTGGTGTTAAAACAATTTAGCTATGCTGAATTGGGTGCAATAATCACCAGAAACGCAACTCTCTCCTAGCAACAGGCTTCTCTGTGAGCCTACATGGACATGGCTGACATGGCTGTATGGAACTACACAGATAACTGTTGCCAATGCTGCAAATTGCTATCTGAACTTCCTGTCGGTGTTAGAAAGTCTTAGCTGGCTGTAAATAAAAGGAAATATTTTAATGGCATTAAATTTCCAAATAGTTTTGGAGCACCCGTCTTTCCATATAATCCATGTAACCGATTGGAGCACCCAATAAGAATCTTTGCTACATTCTAATGGTGCCCATACACGCTACAATAAAAACTTTCAATTTTCCCATTTATTTGACCCAATAAAAGACAAAAAATAATCTTTTTTTCCATAGACAAACTAATGATTTTTATTGAAAACAGGATAAACACCTATAAACATTTTTGGGGAAAATCTTTATATTCAATCTAATGGAATAATTGAACAGAATAAAGTAGACCTGAACTCTTGCCCAGGACAGAGAGAAAACAGAGAAATGTACCCTGTGGGCCATATGCAATTCATTTTTTCACCTGAGTTTTCAAACTTGACAATAAAATGCCCTTTAAAATACCCAGCAAGCAAATAAGTGCTGAAAATAATTTTCATAGTACTTTTTCTTGAATTTTTTGGTACTTTTTCTAGTGCAAAGTGCTAGAAAGTTATTATAAATCGAAGAAAAAAAAAATCAACTCTTAGGAGAAAACTCAGGAGAAAAAGTGAATTGCATATGGCCCTGTATGTATTTAGAGAGTTAAAGCGGATCAGAGATGAATAATTATAACAAGAAACGTGTGTGTGTGTGTGTGTGTGTGTGTGTGTATATATCTTATAGTTTACACAGCAAATCTAGCTGATTATTCCTTCTTGTGATACAATGACAGCAGCCATTTGTAAACATTACAAACAGGCAAGCTTATCTGCATCTTCTGTGAAAAAAACCTAATCCCCCCTCCTCCCCTCTGCAATCTCTGACTAGTAATACCTCCCCCTCAGTACTTAGCTCCCATGAACCCTTGCCCTGTCTGAAAATGCCAAGGCTCTCTGAAAAACTGTAGGCGAGGCTTGTTTAGTTTATAAGGAATTAGAGTATTAAAATAAAGTATTTGGCTTAAGGAATGCCCTATAAACAATAGGAAAGGAATACAATTATGCAATGAGTAAAATTTCATCTCAGATCCACTTTAAGCCTGTTTAATTCCCCATCATTTGTGTCTAATCACAAGTTATTTGATCTCTGCTCTGTGTCACATGACTGCCACAGCAGAAAAAGCTGTTTGAAAGCACAGGATGTTAACAACATGTCTACTTCCACGAATCAGGAAGTAGAAACAGTGCAGATTTATTTTAGGATTTGCATCAGCTGTAACAAATACATGTTTTTCTGTAAAGGTTATTATGCTGTTGTGTATCTTTTAGAGCAGAGAGGATGTCCTGAGTTCAGGTCTACCCAAAGTAGATTGGGGGGGAAAAAAAATAATAAAAAAAAGGGAGGGAGGGGGGGGCATACTTCTTTAGGAAGAGAGAAGCCTTTTTATCCTCAAGAGGTTTCCAGTGTCCTCCTCACACCCACCACAGCTGTGCATGGACCCCTGAAATCTGGAACAGAGCAGACAAGAGTGTAGGCAGGTATGTTCGTGTGGCTGGTATGGGTGCACCTGTGCAGTAAGCCAGAGCTGCTCCAGTGGCACCACGCTACTGCTCAGGATGGCCGCGCTCATGCATGAAGGGGTACAGAGCCACAAACTTCCAGAGAGTCCCCAGCGAGCTGTGGTGGGGAGAGGAGGACATGGGAAGCCTCTGGTGGATCCAGAGACTTTCTTTTTTCTAGGCAAGTACTGGATCTTAGGTTTCAATCTGACAGTTTTTCTTTAAAGCACATGTGAAGCAAAACAACTGAAGTACTGCACAACCCCGCCTGTCTTGCTTCCCATAACATTTGTTTTTCACAGTGCTGTGAGTGTGCAATTTGATTCCCTCCCAGCACCTGCCTATAAAAGTAACACCCTGACCACTGTTTCCGTCACACCTAGTCAGTCAGGGTGCTCATCCACTAATACAAGACATGGCTGAGCAGCGGAGAGGCAAGTAAGGCCTATTTTTCCATGAGCGACTGACAGGTGGTGAATTTACTGCCTGTCAGCTGCTTCTGTCTTCGGCCAGGCTGTAGCTTGCGCTCTGCACAGGTGGCAGGCTTCACCAGACATCAGCTCAAATACACAGTGCTTCATTAACAGAAAGCAATGCTTTGACTGCATTTGTACCCACTCAAGGAAACCCATAAACTTGGATGCATTCAGCAATCTCCTTTTCTCTGCCTTGCAATATAATCCAGCTATGATTTATTTTTGCAGGTGTCATGGATTTCTGCAATCAGGATATTTGCGCAGACACCAGGAATTAAATTTACGTCTGACGTTCTACCAAAAAGGAAATCTGGTTCAAAGGAATTGTACATATGAGTGCTACTGTAATTTTAACAGTTGTAATAGTTGAAGAAGTTTCAAGGTGAATACATTTAACAAATAGCTAATGCCAATGAGGCAGCTGTCATGAGGTAAGTTTTACAGGTAAATGAAGGTAGTTTTACTACCATCAATGGTTGGCTGGAATACTGGTCTCTTAGCTTCAGTAGTCTCAGTCAGTCACACAAATGCAACATGCATGCAGGCAGTGAAGACTGAACAGATAATATATGAAGTTAGGCTATGTTCACACTGGAGCTTGGCATTTCCTGTAAAAGTAGCATCACAATAGTGAGTAAAAGTTGCTACACTGCAACTGCAAAAGCGTACATTGTCAGGTTATGCACACACCAACGTGAAGTTACCATTACAATATAATTGCATGACGTTAGCTAGGAGATTATATTGTCCAACGCAATTGCACCGCGTCAGAGTGCAAAAGTTTAGGCAACTTTGTTAATAGTCATGATTTTCCTGTATAAATCGTTGGTTAAGATAAAAAAAATGTCAGTTAAATATATCATATAGGAGACACACACAGTGATATTTGAGAAGTGAAATGAAGTTTATTGGATTTACAGAAAGTGCGCAATAATGGTTTAAACAAAATTAGGCAGATGCATAAATGTGGGCACCACAAAAAATAAATGAAATCAATATTTAGTAGATCCTCCTTTTGCAGAAATTACAGCCTCTAAACGCTTCCTGTAGGCTCCAATGAGAGTCTGGATTCTGGTTGAAGGTATTTTAGACCATTCCTCCTTACAAAACATCTCTAGTTCATTCAGGTTTGATGGCTTCCAAGCATGGACAGCTCTCTAACTCACACCACAGATTTTCAGTTATATTCAGGTCTGGGGACTGAGATGGCCATTCCAGAATGTTGTACTTGTTCCTCTGCATGAAAGCCTTAGTGGATTTTAAGCAGTGTTTAGGGTCGTTGTCTTGTTGAAAGATTCAGCCCCGGTGCAGTTTCAGCTTTGTCACCGATTCCTGGACATTGGTATCCAGAGTCTGCTGATACTGAGTGGAATCCATGCGTCCCTCAACTTTGACAAGATTCCCAGTCCCTGCACTGGTCACATAGCCCCACAGGCAGCATGATGGAACCACCACATTTTACTGTAGGTAGCAGGGGTTTTTCTTGGAATGCTGCGTTTTTTTCTTCCACGCATAACGCCCCTTGTTATGGCCAAATAACTAAATTTTTGTTTCATCAGTCCACAGAACCTTATTCCAAAATGAAGCTGGCTTGTCCAAATGTGCTTTAACATGCCTCAAGCAGCTCTATTTGTGCCGTGGGCAGAGAAAAGGCTTCCTCTGCATCACTCTTGCATACAGCATCTCCTTGTGTAAAGTGCTCCGAATGGTTGAACGATGCACAGTGACTCCATCTGTAGCAAGATGATGTTGTAGGTCTTTGGTGCCGGTCTGTGGGTTGACTGTTCTCACCATTCGTCGCTTCTGTCTATCCGAGATTTTTATTGGTCTGTCACTTCGAGCCTTAAAGGGGAACTGAAGTAAGAGGTATACGGAGGCTGCCATATTTATTTCCTTTTAATCAATACCAGTTGCCTGACAGCCCTGCTGGTCTATTTCTCTGCAGTAGTATCTGAATAACACCAGAAACAAGCATGCAGCTAGTCTGGTCAGATCTGACTTTAAAGTCTGAAACACCTGATCTGCTGCATGCTTGTTCAGGGTCTATAGCTAATAGTATTAGAGGCAGAGAATCAGCAGGGCTGCCAGGCAACTGGTATTGCTTAAAAAGGAACTAAACATAGCCTCCATATACCTCTCTTCAGTTCCCTGTTAACTTGAACTAAGCCTGTGGAAACAGACAGCTAAAATCTCTGAGACAGCTTTCTGTATTCTTTCCCTAAACCATGATGGTGAACAATCTGTCTTCAGGTCATTTGAGAGTTGTTTTGAGACCCCAATGTTGCTATTCTTCAGAGAAAATGTAAAAGAGGAGGGAAACTTACAACTGACCCCTTAAATACTCGCATAATTTGATTCACCTGTGTATGTAGGTCAGGGGTTACTGAGCTTACCAAGCCAATTTGAGTTCCAATAATTAGTTCTAAAGGTTTTGGAATCAATAAAATGGCAACAGTGCCCAAATTTATGCACCGGCCTAATTTTATTTAAACAATTATTGCGCACTTTCTGTAAATATAAAATAAACGTAATCTCACTTCTCAAATATCACTGTGTGTCTTCTATATGATATATTTAACTGACATTTTTTTTATCGTAACAGCCAACGATTTAAAAAAGGAAAATCATGACAATAAGGTTGCCCAAACTTTCGCATCCCACTGTTTTTATAAACATACTGATTTGACAGCACTAGGACCAGCCACCATATATCTGCCAGTCTGACAAAGAAGAGTGCATGGAAAAGAAGGGGGGGGGGGGGGGGGAATTAGAAGATGCCTGCTGATCACGCTAAATATTTATCCTAGCAGGTTGTAGAACTTCAACTACGGACAGTGCAGGAACAATGGGATGGAACAAGGACCTGGAAGTCTCTATGTTATCCAGAGGCTTCCCTTAAAGACAACTGTAACGTGAGGGATATGGAGGCTGCCATATCTTATCACCTTTCAAACAATATCAGTTGCCTGGCTATCCTACTGATCAGATAGTTATGACAGTCAGATCTGACAAGATTAGCCACATGCTTGTTTCTTTATTCAGACACTACTGCAGCCAAATAGATCAACACTGCTGCCAGGCAACTGGTATTATTTAAAAGGAAATAAATGTCAGTTCCATATTCTTCTCACTTCAGTTGTCTGTTAACAGTTATGCAGAAAGCCTGAAGCGAGTTTCCTCACAACAAATGTAAAAGGAATGAATAGTAGTAGTAGTAGTAGTAGCAGCCATACTGGCTATAGACACAAATACTATAGAATATTGCCACCATTAATAAACACCAGCAATAAATACAACATTACAGTTACCAGGAAATACCATTATGTAGGCAATAAGTGATGTTTTTCAATGCTCATTCACAGGTTTTAGATATATTTGAATGCACCAACAATGTCTGCTATAATATTTGAACTGAGATTGTGTGAGGTGTGGAGCAACAGTTTAAAGGTACCCATAAATCCAGTGATTTATCTGCAGATTGACCAAGAGGCAGATCTCTCTCTGATCAGAGAGAGATCTGTTGGCTGCCCATACACCAAAGGCCAATTCCCAATCAACTTCAGCATGAAATCTCTCGGGAATCTGCCTCGTGACGCCGCATCTGCTACCTTCCGGCCGCAGTCCACCCAAATGTGCCCATGAATTAAAATTCCACCTGTCCAGCTGCTCCTGCTTCCCCATTCACATCCCATGTGGCTGCAGTGTATGGCATGTGGCACATGTGACATGACAGGCGCCAGTGCTATACACAGTAACCCCATGGGATGTGAATGGGGGAAGAAGCAGCTGGACAATCACAGCAGCTGGAACAGGTGAAATTTTACTGCATGTCGCTTTTCCTTATATTGCATGTGCTCCCAATCGACCACGTCAGCCCAAGATTTCCCAGCACGGTCAATTGAGCATCCATGTTCCATGCTTGGAATGTTCTGTTGATTCATCAATTGAGCATGCTTGTTGCAGCACTGATTTTCATCCAATTCAATAAAATTGTTGAAGCAGATGGTCAAACAGGCTGCACCTGGCCACCTTAAATGCATGACGTGGGACTTTGTGTGTTTTGTATTGAAGCAGGGTGCAGGTCTCTATGCTAGTATAAATAAAAACGCAACCCATGTGTGAAGCAGATCGGCAGTGCCCTTCTCCTCCCCAGGCAGCCCTTGTAATCCAATGCTAGATGAAGACGCAATCTAATCTCCATTGAGGCTCTTCCCATACTAGAAATGAAAACATCTGCAGTCCAAATCAATAGTTTAAAATGTATTTGTGTGCAAAAATGAAACATGTCAGAACTGAGTTTGTACAAATAAATTCAACTATTTGAGTAAGAGCAGCGTTAATTTATTCAAATTTATAACTTAACATAGTAAAAACACACAGACAGACTTATCTCAAATTCACAGAAAAAGTGCAGTGTTTGGAATATGTGTCAGAAGCGCACACTGCTTATCACTACCACACAGAGGGAAATGCTGGCCCTCAGCTCTCACCATTGTAACCAGCAATATTAACACCAAGTGTGCCGACTAGTAAAGAAGTGCAGTGTGTAAAATCTATATATGTACACACATAGAAGACAGAAGCCCGGCATGGAGCATCGTCGTGAGGACACTGGGGGAAGAGGCTGTATTGTGTTCAGACTTTCTCAGTCTTTCCCCTAAAAGCAAAAAGGTGGATTCCTCTAGCAAAGGAACTTTGCTGACACACACTTACATATCTAGCAAAGTTATTTAAAGCGTTCTATATATTAACAGCAGAATACAAATGCTTCTCCCATTGAGCACAGCAGGGCTCAGGACCTTTGCAGCATAATACTAATTTTGCTGCATGACTTCTGAAGCCAGAGTAGTGCATTTCAAGATCTGGTGATTACTGACAAAGGCTATTCCAATTCTGTAAAGAAGAAAACAAAATAAAAAATTAAACACTGCTAAAGCCCAAACACACAAATGTACTCCCATCTCACAAATAAAAAGATTTGTTTTTAAGTATTTGCTCAATCCAAAGCTGGTATACCAGTTTTAGATAAACGCAAGTCTGTGTCTCACTTAAGAAATTCAGCAGCGGGATCATCAGCTTTTATTTTAAAAACGCCACCATACTATATAGCACAATACATTAAATAAAGGATTTTTTGTGCTTAAGTTCCCTGTTCTGTCCTCAAGCTTTGGTCATTACCTTACTCTTCCGGTTTTACATTATGAAAAATGCAGAAGGTGGGAGTGGAGTGAGAGGAAATTTTTGTCCCTGGAGTCTGAGACATGAGAAGTCAGAATTCCAATTAACTCAACAAAAAGCATCAGTTTGAATGAAATATCAGCTTTCCGTGGACTCGGTCAATTAAGGCAGAAGAACCTTCCACATAAATGAGAACCTCATCAATGCGATTAAAACATGGTCTAGCAAAACAGCAAGTCATTTGATTTTACAAGGCAAACTAGAATATCTATATACAGTAGCTTGCCAGAGAGAGGATCTCAATGCTATCCTTCACTATCCAGTGCAGGTAAACAATGTTTATAGACTGTTGACATTTCAGACTTATCAGCAATTATGGTCCAAAAACTTCCAACTCCGTTGACTCTTCAATATATCTTACATGAGATGGACAATAAACTTCTGAATGAGAACTGTCTGTTAAAAAAAAAAATAATTAAAAGGTTTTTAGAAAAATTAACACACTATATTCTGTGATTATTTGGGGGGGGGGGGGGGGCATGCTCCAACCTTCCATGGACAACAAGGAGGATTGTCCTCACCAACATCATTCAGCATGTGCATTCCTAATATAGAAAATTGATGCCCAGTTCTACTACTATTAGAAATAGATTAGCTTCTTGTCAACTGGGCTCATCAGCAGCTGCCGATACTTGTTCTTGAGCTTCCTCTTTCAACAGGAAGTTTTCCAGATCCATTAGCTTCTGTATGAGAAGGGCATCCAGCTGCACTTCCTCTGTGGCAGCCTTTCTTCCTCGCTTGCAGCTTGGCATGACTCTGAACTTGCCCTTTGCTCTTTTTGGACGGGGAACTGTGCAGTCTCTGAACTCCAGGATACGTTTTCTCTTTGTTTGAGAAATTGACACCAATATTCCATTCTTCTCCTGGGGTTCTTCAAATATTGTTTCAAGGCTCCTAATCAAAAGAGCAAAAAGACAGGTTGGAGAAAATAGCAATGGGAGGGGTATTGAAAAATGATTAAATTGTTCTATTCTTGTTTTTGAAATGGCCAAGTGTGGTTGTTTTTGGAGTTTTAAATTGCATTCTTTGGCCAAACAAGCTGAACACTGAGGAACCTACCTAACTAGGGGAACCTCTCCGGGATATAGTATTTTTTATTAAGTATAGCTCTGATATCTTAGGGCCTGTACACACTGCTGCGCTTGCGTTGCGTTTTTAAAAACGCATGCGTTTTTCAAAACGCAAGGTCTTTTGAAAAAGAATGAAAATCGTGATGACTTGTACACACTGGTGCGATGTGTTTTTAAAAAAACGCAAACGCAGTGCCTGCTGCACTTTTTTAAGCGCAGCGCATGAAAAACGCATTAAAACGCATGCGCTTGCGTTTTTGCCTGCGTTTTTCAGAAGTCAGTATCCCAGAAGACTCTGCAATGTCCTGATTCCTGTTGAAATGTAAACTAGAAAAAAAACAAAGGATTCTTTAGCCAATCAGCAATTACAAGAAAAACGCAAACACACAAAAAACGCAGGCAAAAGCGCATGCGTTTTTAAAACTACAGGCACTTTAAAAACGCATGCGCTTGCGTTTTTGCCTGCGTTTTTCAGTGTGTACAGGCCCTGCCACAGTAGTTTGTAGAAATGTCACCAACTGATCCTAGGTGCTCACAATCTATTCCATACTATAGTCTAGTCTCCATATTAGAGTGTGTACACATTCAATTTTAAACGGCCAATTTTACCACCTCCATGTAGTCTGAGTTTACCTACACAATCTGTACATACTGTAGTATCTTCAAATTCTTCTACATGTAAGTGGTAAAATTGGAGGTTTGTATGAAGCCTTTGTTTAAAGCCAATTTTGGGGAGATTTAAAGGGATTCCGAGCAGTAAATAAAAATCAAAATCTGAACTTACCTGGGGCTTTCTCCAGCCCACGTAGGTCGGGAGGTCCCTCGACGTCCTTCTGGCTCTTCTCCCAGGCCCTGCTCAAAAATGGCTCCCGGCAACACTGGGCCCGAAGTACTGTCACGCCGGCCGCCGTGATGACGTGAGGCGGCCGGCGTGGTGACGACGGACGTCCTCTAAGGAAGAAGGAGCCCGACACTCGAGCCCAGTGTCGCCGGGAGCCATTTCTGAGCAGGGCCTGGGAGAAGAACCAGAAGGACGCAGAGGGACCTACCGACCTACGGTGGGCTGGAGAAAGCCCCAGGTAAGTTCAGATTTTGATTTTATTTACTGCTTGGAGTCCCTTTAAAGAGGAGCTGTTAGGTATAAGGTCTCAGAGAAAAAAAACACATCAGTAGCTAAATATTGGCTGTACTTACATTACATATGCATTTCACTGTCCACGTTTGGATTTCACAGAATTTGTATATAGTATTTGCAGAGAATGATGCTCCTGACAGCTCATGGCAGGTTCCATGTTTGTCTGTCTTGTATGAAGCCAATTGTGATGTTAATATCCTCCCTTTCCTTGCTTCCTGATGATTTGACTCACAAAAAAGATCAGGATCAAAGATCCTAATGGTTTATGATCCGGACAACACTACTGTGCAGTGAATATTAATTAGCCATGTGGCTAGGAACAATAGCGGACTCACGCAGTATACTCTAACCGAACATGTGCCCTGTGAACAGCACATTGATTTTTCAGTGCTGTGAGTTTAGGCTGCTGTTACAGGCTGCTGTAACATGAGCCTGTAATTTCCCACTGTGAAAGCAGCCTTAGGGCGGGATAGGGAAATGAAGGGGAGGACCAAGGGAGTGCACTGGGGAGAAGAAGCAGCCCAGAATGCTTTGCAGTATCTGTTATGCGTCCTTCCGGCCTCCTTAGGAGCTTGGGAATACAGAGCCTTGCTGTTCAGCAAACATCAAAGTAAGAGAGATTTTTAACTTCAGTATTGCCTTTTTGGCTTCCTTCTAAACTGTTTAACACAGGAGAATAGAGGTTTAAAGCGGAATATAACCCTGCATTTCAACTTTGCTCTAAAATATTATTTACAGCATATTATATGCAAAAAGCATTTTTTTTTTACTAGACCAGCATTGGAAGGGTTAAACACAGAGGTTTAAAGGTGGAGAGATATGCAGAAGTTCAGATAGATACATTCTATTTAGTTACATGTATCTATTGATAAATGTTACACACTCTTTGGCTGTCCTCCAAGCTCCTTCTCAGTCAGAGAGATGAGTCACATTCAACACTTAGATACATTTATGTAAACAAAATGTATCTATTTCAGCTTCGATGCGTCTGCAGAAATCTCCAGGAACTTTAAAGCCCTGTGTAACCCTCCCAATGCTGGTCTAGTAAAAAAAAAAAAAAAAAAAAAATGCTGGTTGCAATATAATATACTGTAAATGATGTTTTAGAGCAAAGTTGAAATGCAGGGTTATATTCCGCTTTAAATTAGCTTTTGCAGCCTGACAGTTATTCTTTAATGAACTACCAGTAGTTGTTTAGGAGGTGTGTGAGAAAACTCACATGTCTGCAGGAAACCCACACAAAAAACAAAGGAAGAACATACATTTATGTAGCTAGTATCCTGGCCCAGAATTATTTTCAAGCTGCATAAGTTTGCATCCAATTGACCCATCGCCATTCTTCTAGTACGAAGACAGTTTAGAACACATTTTATCAGGCTCCCTGGGGATATGGTTATGTTTACACTTCAAGATTACTTTGTTTTGAGACACAAAATAGTAACAGTTGCTGTACAGGCATGGTACTAGGATGCAGCCAAGCATACTGTTCTTTTATATGGCCAGAGGTTTGGAACACCAAGTAGCAGGGCAGTGAGGACATGGCTTTAAAAAGATAATGACACTTAATTGTATCACTCAACATCATAGAACAGTAGAATCCCTTTATAGTAAACTCCAAGGCACCAGGAAAAGTAGTGAACCATATCAGAAGTTAACTATATCAGAATTGGTCATACATTGTATATGTATACAAATTCAGTTGCTGGGACCTGAGAACCGAGTTTACTATATAAGCGTTTACTATAAGGAGATTCCGAGTTTCAGCTGTATAATTTTATTGACATTAGAATTCCCCCCGCAAACAAATGGATAAAAAACAAAAACAAAAAAAGTTTATGTCATAAGAAAGAAGAGAGGAGCAAAAGAGGCGGGGGGGGGGGGGGGGGGGGGGCAATAGAAGAAGTGCCTGATGCAGCATGGGAGGAGTCAGGTTTATTACTGGCGTGCAGAGCTAGAGTTTTTTTCTATTCGCTTACTTAAAACACACTCTTTTTTTCTTCTATATTCAAAAATGACTTCAAAATCACAGCCATTTTGCCGTATTTCTGTTTGCAATTCTTGTGTAGGAAACTATTCTCTTCCCCCTGAACAAGAATTAAAAGCGTGGCAAAATTTTGGCATCATTTTCAGTGGTTTCTGTTTTTCACATTTCTGCTATTTCTCTTCTCTCCACTAGGTTGCTATGCCAGTGCTGTGTCCGATCCTGTGTCTGGTCACATTTTCTACAGTATTATATAATGGTGCTGATATTTAGGCCCCGATATCTTACCATTTATACTTTCTACTCTAGATTTGTGAGCCAGGGGCTGGGAGCAGCAATTTGGCACAGAGGTAGACTGGAAAGAGGGGGTGTCCCCTCCCTACCTTTAAAAAAGGTAGGTGTGACTGCTGAAGATATTCGGCCTTTGATATCAGCCTTATGCAAATCAGGAATTAGTTACATGTGATGTAATTACTCACAAGGCTGTGCATCCAAGGCTGAATTTTAAATTAGTCCTAGAGTCACAGTGAGAGACCTTTTCAGCTGGGTTTATATTGGCTGCAGGTCTTTTCCCCCTCTGAGAACTGTGTTTTTCCTGACAAACCTGCTATTAGCTTCACACTGGTGGCGAGTTCATTTCCACCTTATTTAGAACATTGAAAACCTGAGTCAAGCAGTCTGACTCTGCCCATACCCAATACCTAGGTATAAGGCTCCATTATGGAAGCACAATGGTGCGTTCCCAGGATATCCAGTGTCAGTCACATGTCCATTGCAGCCTGTCCATCCTGGCACCGTTGTGCATCAGTAGTTGTACAGTTCTCGGGTCACAGTTTTTTTTTACCACTGGGGACAAGCCGCTACAATACCAATAGCAGCCCTGGCAGAAGCATACTGCTGGGGCTACCTATTGGACAGAAACAAACCAATAGGAATCCTCATTGGTCTACCACTCAAGTTGGTTTTAACCCAATGGGGAGTCCAGCAGTATGCTTCCATCAGGGATCCCATGGCTATTGCAATGCTTGTCCTTAGCGGCAGTAATGAGAAGATTACAGATGAAAGCAAAGGGTAAAGAGGACAAAAAGGAGTGTAGGAATGTGTTCAATAACCAACCTAGTGAGGACAAATACGGTCCCTTCTGCATCTGAGGTGTCCGGAATTATTGTGTACCAGACTGGCCGGTGTCCCACTCATTGCAACTGGAGGATTGGATCCGTTTGCAACAGACATGTCTAACCAGATACTATGCTTAGCATAAGATCTTTTAATGTGTCCATTTATCCACTGTCTTCTGACCCAGTAAGTGGACCGTTTTTAATGACAGCGCAACTGATTGAGTTCTGTTAACTTTGGCCAACACTTCCTTTATGAAAAGTAAATGAAGGCTTCCAATAGTCCATATGCACAAAGCCTGTATGTTGGGCTTGATAGACAAATAGCCGGTTAACCGTTACAGGAAAATACTGGTGAGCGTTTCCTTAGCATAAAAGAATAACAGATCACTGGAGTCAAAAAATACCACAGAACTCCCACTTAAAAGTCTAAAATTAACTAGATCAATCCAGCCCTCTACCCGTATAAAATTAACTTGAAAAATATGGGGAGGACACACCAGATTTGGACAACAATCCTACTACTCTAGACTATCTGTCGATAATTTGTTTTGTCAACATGCTCTTGCCCAAAATATACATTAATTTAGTAAGATAGTGGACTGAAATCAAAAGAAGTTCTTATCAATTTTTAATCCATTGTAATGCTGTAACTATAGGTAGACCTTTTTTGGAATGCAAGGTCAGCTTTGTTGGAGAGAAGAAAAACAAATACGCTTCAAACACAACTATTCTACATTTACAAAATGAGTACTGTATCTCTGCGCTCTGCTTTAGCATTTGCAACCTAGTTGTAAAATTATATTCAATTCGGTCAGTTATAGCAAAGTAATTTTCCTTCTTCAAGCTTTAATTGTTTTGTCTTTGGAGAAACAATAACCCAGAGAAAAGCTTTAACCCCCCCCCCCCTGCCCCCTTATGCTGGCTAGAACACCAATTTTCATAATAGGGGGGCAGAATTTTACAGCTCAAGCTACATCTTAGTAGAACAGAAGATGTGTTTATTTTGCCGACAGATTGCATTCACTTACCTTGCTGGTGGGGGAGACTTGTAGTTTTTGTTGGTGTAAATATCCTCTAGACTAAATTCTCTCTTGTTAAGGCTGAAATAGAATGTAAAGAAAGGAAAAAAAACAGCTTGAAAGGTACATTTGAAGTATTCAATGTGAAAATTATATGGCATCTCACTGTCAAACTACTTAGACAGCATGGGCTCCCCATCCAACTTTTTTCTCCTGAGTTTTGCAGTGCATCAAATACCAATATGGCTTTATTCTTTCAAATATCAATATGGCTCTCCCAGAGAGGCTCACTGGAAACCCAATATCAGGGATGCAATCACTTACAAATACCAGCCTCCCCAAACACACACAAGCCTCTGCTGCTCTGCAGTGGCTCTTCCATCTACAAAACAGAGCCACTCACCGGCTTCATCCAGAGCCCTTTTTAGCAGGTGCAAATTAAGATTTGAACTTTCGTACTGCAAAATATCGTTGTGGTATCATGATTATCCATCATGATTATCCTGACCGACACTGGGCCTCTGATGAGTCACTACGTGAGGAAACCTGTTGGGCGGAGCTTAAATACACTACTAGAACATATGTGTGCAGCGACCCAGCGTCGTAGAGAGCAGTGCAGTTGTGCGTGTGGCAGCAGCTGGTCAGGACAAGAATACAGAGCTTATAACGGCAGAATCCAGCTGGTAGCCTACAAACAGGGGAGAGCCCATATAACTAATGACTGAGCCTTTTGTAGCACTTAGAATGTGAGTGCAATATCTTTTTAGAACTATTAAAGTAAAAGTATTACACTAAATAAGGCTTTTTATTTTGACTTTTTAGTCATACACTGCGAGTGTTAAGAGAAGACATACAGGAGAAGAGTCTGCATTCCTCCTGCGGGTGTTAAGAGGGATGATGCTACGAACGGTCTCAATGTGCATTAGACTTAAAGAGAAACTCCAACCAAGAATTGAACTTTATCACAATCAGTAGCTCATACCCCCTTTTACATGAGAAATACAATGATTTTCACAAACAGACCATCAGGGGGCGCTGTGTGACTAATTTTGTGCTGAAACCCCTCCCACAAGAGGCTCTGAATACCGCGGTACTCTAGGCAAACTGCCACAATGTAACAATGTTCACAGACAGGAAATGGCTGTTTAAAGCTGTCTGTAACAGCCAGAGCAGCTAGAAACAGCTACATAACTTGCCCACAGTAACAATGTCACCATGTAATACATGTCAGAATGTGAATCTGGGAGAGGAAAGATTTTACAATGAGCAAACACTGACTAAATCATTTATACATAATTATTGTAAAAATGAAGCACTTTTTTTATTAAATTATTTTCACTGGAGTTCCTCTTTAACTTGAGGTCTTAAAGCATACATGGCAAACTCCAGTCCGCGGGCCAAATCTTGCCCTCAGAGCCATTAAATTTGGCCCTCAAGTGGTTTCCCCCACTTTGCATGATGTTAAGCCCACTCTAGACCACCAGGGAACCTAGATTTTCGGTGAAACCCTAGAATAGCAGGAAAGCCATATGGGGGAGGCAGCGGGAATGCACTAAACACTAAGGAACTGTATAGGGAAGGGTGGGGGCCTCTAGACACCAGGGAACTGTATAGGGGTTGGAGGGGGGCCATTAGACACCTGGGAACTTTATAATAGAGGATGGTGGCCAGTAGACATTTAGGTTGGACCTCGACTTGGTCCCATTGTACAATTTCAGCCCACTTTGTATTGGAGTTTGACACCCCTATCTTAAAGGATGGCAAGTCTCACACAACGGGTGGTCTGGAAAAAAAACAAACAAAAAAAAAACGGCCCTCCATGCCCACGAAGATGGACAGCACTGATATAGAATATCCAAAACCGTTGGAATGGATAAATGTTTGAGAGGAGTTGTCAACCACAGAGAAAATCTTTTCCAGTCTTCAACCTCCCGGACAGTATGAATATTTCCAGATTTTAGGGTCTCAAAAAAAAAATCATGCTGCCAGAAAGCCTGCAGTAGCCCCTGCACTTACCTCCCTGGGATCCAGCACTGCAGTTCTCCCTCTGTACTCCAGGGTGGCACTGTAACCCTGTAGTGAGATTGCTGTTTGTTGTCATGACAACAGGCGGTGATCTCACCAGGGAGATGCAGAGCCTCAGAGGACAGGAAGAAGAATGGCTGCCGGTGTCTGGATCCCCAGGGAGGTGAGTAAAAACGCCCACTGCGCGCTATACTCTGCATAGACAACGAGTCTAGCTCAGGTTTACCGCTATGAGTTGTGGATTTCCAACCCTGAGCCTAACTCGGGGTTACCGGCAGGGAGGTTAAAATGAATATTGTTGCCTCTTTTCTACTGTTTACTGAAGTTTGAACCACTTAACTCTCTCTGTTGCTTTTACTGCCTGATGTGATGGGAAGCCAGGAACTAAAAGGAAGACACAGCTCAACACTACAGATGCCTTCTCACCTACTTCCGTTCTTTTATACTAAGGATGAGCAACAACAGTTTCACGAGAAGAAAAACTGTACCCACAGCAGTGAGCAATATCTTAACCAGAGGTCCATCTCTTGCTGCAGCACTCCACGCTGTGCACCAGTCAAGTACGGTGACGAACATTTTGGTGTGGGGTTGTTCTGTTGCATCATGACTGGGCAGCTCCCAAACTTAGAATTAATAACAAATCCTTCATTGTACCAAATACAGCTTAAGGATAATGTTAAAACACAACCCCCCCCCCCCCCCCCCCCCCAAAAAAAAAAACAAGAAAAAAAAAAAACCAAACAACAAGAAAAATAAAAAACAGAACAAACTGGTGAGAAAACTACAGCTCAAACAAAAACGGGCCTGGCAATATTCCAGTAAAGTGTAAACATTGCAAGAAATCCCATAGACCTTGCAGAACTGTAGGAACTCTGCAATGAGGAGAAGGAAAAAAAAATCTTCCAGTCAGACACACAACACCTACTTGGATTTATTTCAGCAAAAAAAGTCAATCATATGGCAATGGTACATCTGTATTCACCGCCGGTATTTCCAAAACAAATAACTGCATACTTAAAGCGGACCAAAACCAAACTTTTTTTATAATTCAAAATAATTAGTTGCACCACTCTGACACATAAACACACCCTTCAAGCCTATGAGCATTTCAGTGCATGCTTTTCACCCTTCTCTTTTCATAACTAGGGTTATACAGGTGGCAGCCAATTAGTAAATCCTCCTTTGCCGGACACCGCCTACTCCACCAGTTTGCCGGATTCTGTCCCGGCAATATGAAAGGAAGGGAGCGGTTCCTCCAATAAATGTAAAATATTTTATATTTGTCATCATGCAGCTGAAAAAAGGCTGTTTATTATAATTTAGAAAACTGATTTTATTTCTGAAATCTTGTATTTTTAATTTGGTTCCACTTTAAAGAAAACCTGAACTGAAAATTAAAAGTCAAAATAAACATACGTTATACTTGCCTCTCGCATGGTCTACTCATCAATCTCTTTCTCCTCTCATATGTCCTGTTTGTCCACTGTAATCAATGTAATTCTCCGTCCTCCATTTTAAAAAAAGGTTGATGAACCCATAACAGCATCCGGGTCAGCACACTGTTAAACTGTAATATCACCCACTTGAGCCATAGGGAAATATGGACATTACCTTGCACATCAGTTGTCCTTTCAGTTATAACTAATAGCTACTGATGTATAACTGACAGCAACTGATCTATTTCAGGTTTAGACAAAATCTTGTCAGAATTGGAAGGAATCATTGTAAAGGTGGCCACATACACCATACAATTAAAAAGATCCATTTTTTCACCAATTCGATAATTTTGATCGGTCGTCCCCCCAAAAAATGTAGAGCTATTCTTTGTTTTCGATCGATAAATCCAATTGAATTTCCCGTTTTTTAATTTTTGGAGATCGAACGTGTTGGAAATTTCAGACCAACTTTATCAATAATTGTATGGTGTGTGATGGATTGTCAATTATTTGATGTATACATTGAACATTGGTGTGTGGTACACTGGTCAGATTTTTGAATTGTTAGAAACAGTCAGAAAAATTGGACAGCTATTCTTGAATTGAACAGATATTTAAAAAAAAAAAAAATGTATGGTGTGTGGCCATCTAAAATTGTATGGTGTGTACCTAGACTTAGAAGAAAATGGTGAGCTTCTGAGTGGAACTGATGGCGAGGTGAGTATGTAATATTAATTTGCAGGTACATCATGTATTTATGTTAAATAATTTGTCTCAGCTCAGGTGTCCTTTAAATATTTTTTGCAACATGGATTCCTCAACTATTCAGTGAAATCCTTACCTACACAATCTTAGTTTCCTTTTTACTTCATCAATCAGTAGCAAGCAAACCAGTTTACCCACTACAAGCTATATCCTAAATCACCAAATCTGGATTGAATTTCATTACTGTTACAGCCAACACCCCAATTTCACCACACTTTAGTTTTTGGCTTGGATTACACATATGGTAAATCTGCACATTTCAAGTCCAGTACTGTCTTGTTCATTTTGCATCAGTTTTCTATCAGTTTTACCTGACTGGACTGGAAATGTACACTTTCTATGTGTCAACATACCCATAGAAAACACATACAAAATAAAGGACAGGATTGTAAATGCACAGATTTATGTGTGCGCACAGCGATAGAAGCACATGTAAAACTGATGCCAACTGTCAAAAACTGACAGGACACCTTATGTGTGAACCAAACCCAAAAGAGAAAACAATGCATTTTCTTAGGGCTTGTTCACACTAAGGGCGTATTTGCCCTTTTATCAAGCGCAGAAGTGACGTCAGGAAGTGAGAATCCACAAGCACTTGGCAAAACCGCTTTTAAAGTTTAAAAAAAAAAAAAAATATGCAGGAAATCCCAAAAAGAACAACCCCCCCACAAAACCCGCCCAACGTGAATGGGCACATGATCGGAACGCGATGGGAACAAAGCCTCAGGCAGATTACCGGTAACTGTTCTTTGTAGAAAGCAATTATCTACAGAAGAAAAAAGGTTAATTGGTTTCACATTGTACTGTTTCAAGGTAAGCACAAGCTCAACAATTTTATACTAAGCATAAACAATGTTTTTAGATCAGTAATTTAAAGTACTCTAAGTGAATGGTCTGAAACAAGACAAATAATGTGACTCAGGGCTGGACAAATGCAAAGTTTGCAAACAATCATCAAGCACCAAACTCTAGTTGTGGAGGAATAAACTCAGCTGATTGGATCAGTTTACACTTTTGTTTCACTAGCTGCAAACTTCTATAGATAAGCAAGCTAAAAAAGATTGGTCTTCCTTGTTTTGGCCCTCCCTGACAAAAGAGTGGTCAGTGCCTGGGAGAATGCCTGCGGTTCCAGATAAGCAGTTACATCCAGTACAGTATAGCTTAACACACAAGTATCAGAAGCACTAGGTTTTTCTATGCAAAAAAGGTCCTACTTACCGTTTAGGTTTGGGGAGACCCATTGGGGTTAGGTTTGGGTCTGGCTTTGGAATAGTTTTACGGATTTTAATTTGAGACACTCGTTGAGGCTTTCGCTCACCTCCTTTCTGGAAAGACAAAAATATTTATCCTTGTCAATTGTATGCCAGTTTTCAAGATAAATATAATCCAAGAGAATCTCAAATTCACTTAAGAGTACCTTTATTTACATGATCAGTGGGACCAGGTCCTATACTAACTCCACAGGGAGAGTCAGTGGTGGGATTAGTGCAATAGTATGATCTCATTACCTCCTTTATCACAGGGTGGTGGTTGAGAGTGACTCATATTAGCCAACATAAAGAAGAGCAATGTAATGGCTCTGGTAGATGACTGCAAGTACAGGTAACGAGATCGGGACTGTAGGTTCGTTCTTAACCTGAATCTGTTCTTAAGTTGGAACACTGTACCATCTCTGTCCCCTGTACCTCCTCTGTGCCACCTGTAACTCCAGTGTCCCCCTCTGTGTCACCTCTGCCCCTTGTACCTGTTTATACAAGTTTAAAGCCGCATCTACACGAGTAGATGCGGCTGCGATGCTGCTTATTAATCGAGCCGCTGATGCGGCTCGATTGATAAGATCCGACAGGACGGATCTCCGTACCGCCGATTCCCTGCTCGATCCCCGCGAGGGGACAATGGCAGGGAATCGTGCGGGAGATAAGCGGCGCCGGCGGGGACGAGCGGGCAATCGAATGCGGGGGACGCGGCGGGCACGCGGAAGAGGCGATCCGGCGGCTAATCGAGCCGCCGGATCGCTACAATGTCCCTCCGTGTAGATGGGGCTTTAAAGCCATTTTTTCTTTGATTTTCTCAAAAACTACAATTTTGAAAAAAAAAAATTCGACTTGTTCCCATGGAAACATAATTCACGCCGTTCGTATTGGCGGGTCGTTCGTAAGTCGAGGACTACCTGTACTTCGTAAATTCTCCAGAAGTAACTGTTTGGCGGAGCAGAATAGAAGGAATGAGTGGGTGACAAGGTTCTAGTTAGCTGAAAGTCACAAAAAAAACCCAACTGCTGGAGTTTTAGCCTGTACACACGCTCAACCAAACCGCCTGTTTGTTGTACGATTTTGGTCTGTTGGATGACAATCAGGCATGTGTACACGTGGTGAGCGACTGATAACAGGCGGTTTTGCCTGATCCATCCAGTGGATAAACTCATACGAATGTTGGGTCAAAAATTAAGCAGTTAACCACATGTGTACAGTGTCGTTTAAACAATGTTTTGAATGTAGCCATGCTGTGCAGTCCGTTGGTTTGCTTAATACTGTAGGGGGGTCAGGGGAAAATGAGTTGAACTTACCTGAGGCTTCTAATGGTCCCCTGCAGACATCCTGTGCCCGCGCAGCCACTCACCGATGCTCCGGCCCCGCCTCTGGTTCACTACTGGAATTTCAGACTTTAAAGTCTGAAAACCACTGTGCTTGCATTTCTGTGTCCTCGCTCCCACGGATGTCACCAGGAGCATACTGCGCAGGACCAGTATGGTCTGTGTCTGCACTGTGCGCTCCTGGTGACATTAGCGGGAGCGAGGACACGGCAACACAGGCGCAGTGGTTTTCCGACTTTAAAGTCTGCAATTCCAGAAGTGAACCGGAGGCGGGGCCGGAGCATCGGGGAATGGCTGCGCGGGCACAGGATGACTGTGGGGGACCATTAGAAGCCTCAGGCAAGTGCAACTCATTTTCCCCCAACCCCCTTACAGTATTCCTTTAAGCGCACAGTGTGTTAACGTGTTGGTTGTTCAGTTGGTTGGTGGTTGGGAAGTACAAGTCATGAAAATGGTTTGTCATGGGGTCGGTCATGTATATGTGTTAGTCATGCACTTCGTTGGACATGTGTACGCACCGGTAAGTAAGAAGAAGAAGAAGAACAAGAACAATGCTAAGTCAATCATATCAAAAACACTTTTTTCCCCCTAATGCTTCAGTTGAAATGTGTTTCTTTACTGGGCACCATTTTGAACTCTCCAGTACCTAGGTTTACTGAATAAAATTTTAAGTTTTTACATATGATTCATGGCACCACACTTGCATTAAAGTGAACACGAGGTGAAAATAAACTGATGAGATAAACAATTATATTTATCCTCCTACTCCTAAAAATGACTTAAGACATCGCAGGATTTTATTTTATATTTAAACATTTAGAAAGTAGAGTGAATGTTTTGTTGTCTCTGCTCAGTTGCAGTCTATTAAGTGTCCCTAAATGAAAATACATGAACTATATTAACCCTTTCTCTCTCCATCTGCTCTCAGAAATATGTAGAAAATGTATTTTGCCACAAAAAAACTTTGGTTGTAATTTGCTTATCAGTGATGTTTACTATATTCCTGACAAGGTTCTGACAAGACAGAAGCTGTCATTTCCAGCCTTAAAAATTAAATATTTCAGGCAGCAAAATAAAACAAGTAAAACACCCTGGTTATTAATATGTTTAGTGCTGTACATACACATGTTTATCTCATGTCACATGTCACCTCGGGTACACTTTAAGAAAGAAACTTTGTATGATGAAAAAACCTTTTCCTAGTTATATTACATCACCCTTAGGGCCCATTTCCACTGTGGCGGAAACCGCCGCGATTCCGCAGAGTTTCCCCACACATGAATCGCACGGGGAAACTGTCATAGGGGAGAATGGCGCCGCCAGCCGAATCGCTTGCAGTAGCAAATCGCCCGGAACCCTCCACAGAATTTGCGGCGGAGGCTGCGATTCCCATAGCAGTGCATGGCACGGCTCATGGGATTCGCCTGCGATCCCGCACACCCGCTCAGTGCCGGCGTGCGTCTCGCAGACACACGCCGCACAAGTGGAAACGAGCCCTTAGCTGAAAAGGTCCTCACTGAAGTAGTCCACAGCAACCCAAGAACCAACCACAAGGCAATCTCTCCATGATTCTCTTTTGCTGCTGTAGGCCACCCTCTACTGCTACAAACTCTACACTCAACATTTGGGACACTGCCCTCGCCTGGTTATTGTTTTAAAGTCTGGTCTGCAGTGACAATATCCGGTGCCTAAAACTTTTCTGCACTATTACTGTTGATGTTCCTGTAGGGCTCTTTAACACTTCCCCCCATTAGCAGTTCACGGCCAATTTGGTCATGGACTGCTCTATTACAGTTTGGGGAGACTGCAGCAGCCTTCGGAAGCACTCGGGCTTCCAAAGACATGCCACTCCCCAATGCACCCGCCCTATCTAACACACTCGTGCAGTACAGAGCCACTGAATATTGACAAAGTCTCCCGCGGCAGGAGATTCAAACCGTGGAGCCTGTGGGGGAACGAGGACGAGAATGGGAAGTCTCATTAGGACCCAGAGCATTTCCTCTCCTTAGTTATGTATCTGTTTTCTTATTTTAAAACAGGCTTCAGATTCACTTTATTTAAAATAAAGAAAGCCCTAAGGCCGGTTTCACATTGAGAATTGGCAGTAGCGGGGCCACACCACACAAAATGGGCCTTCGGGGATTACCACGTTTGTATAAGGTAATCCCCGTCCAGCAGCTTTCCAAGCAGGAAGGGACGCTCACTACTTGTGGCCGAAGTGATCACAGGTGTGGAAGTGAATTGCTAAAATAAGCGGAAGACTTGCGGCGGTCATTTTAGAACACGCGCTTCGCCATAGCCTTACATGACTTCCGGTTAGCAGCACGCACGGTAAAGTAGGTTTGCCTTCCCGTCGGGATACGGCGAAAACAATTTCCATCGCAACCGCCTCGGTATGAAAGGCCCCATAGACTTTCAGTGCTCTGCAGTGGGGTGCAGTGAAAATACCGCACCACCCCAGTGTGAAAGACCCCAGAGAATACCACATTAGGTTACATATTTACGAACTACTGTGGCAGGAACATACATAACCTAAGTGACAGGAACATAGAAGAGTAAAAGTAATTTATAGCGCATCATACTTTGGGATGAAAGTATTTTATTTCATACTCTAAATAGTGGTCCTCACGACGACAGACGGTGATCTCACCAGGGGGAAGCAGAGCCTCGGAGGAGAGGAAGAAGAAGGGCGGCCGACGTCGGGATCCCCCGGGAGGTGAGTGAAAACGCCCAGTGTGCGCATTGCTCTGCATAGACCACAAGTTCAGCTCTGGGTTACTGCAGCTGGCTTGTTTTTTCCACCCCGAGCTGTACTTGTGATTACTGCTAAGGAGGTTAAAGCATAGGCCTCAGCCCAGTCTAGTCCTCTACTGCTTGCTTTAGGGGAAATTCTCTCCTCTATTGGTCACCAATTTATTTATGAACTGACAACCTAGAACTACCTGTGTATCTCATCCATCCTGTTACTGTGTCTATCAGTCAACGTTTCATGGCTGCCTGGGAGAAAGCAAAAATTCAACTTATAAATTCAACTTCATAAAGTGAAGATTATTGCCCCATCCTGCTTTGGAGACAAAGCGTTGCATGCCTGAAACAAACATCCCCCTCCCCCCTTACAATTTATCATCACTACTAAAGGTCTTTCCACCTTGAGCCCTACTTGGCATCTGTTACCCTTCTCTACCACCCCCTTCACTGTCTTCCGATAAGCTCAATTCAATCCACTATTCCTTGTGTCCTAAACTGTGAAGATTATAAAGGTTTGGACATTTTGTTCATTTTATTCCTTACCTCATTTCTCTGGCTTTGATTTTTTTCTGTTATACAAGGAACACGTAGCGTTTCCTTCTGCTCAAAAGCCTTAGGAGGCAACAGAATACACGGAATCTCAGTATTGTCTTGAAAAATTGTCAAGTTTTGTTGTTGAAGCTGAGAATTATCCTTCTGATAAGTGGTTAAGTGGGGTGGAAGTTCACAATCATTAACTTGCTTAGAAAATAAAGAGTGTGGACGTTCAATGTTATTTTGCTGTATGGGCTGAGCAGTCCAAGACGGAGGTCCCATAACATCAGCTTGCTGAAGAGGCAAATGGCATAAAGGTCCCAAAGCACCACCTTGCTCTGTGGACAAACACTGTGAAATTCGAAGACTATTCCCTTGTTCTGTGGACACACTGTGGGAAAATATGGGAACATCCTGCTTAACAGACAAACTGTGTGAAGGCCATACACCATCATGTTGCTCAATGGATTTGCTAAACTGAGGCTCACAATTATCACCTTGGTCAGTGGGCAAAGTGCATGGAAGTCCAAGTCCATTGTGTTGTTCTGTGAACAAAGTGCATTGAGCCCCAAGTCCATCAACCGGCTTAGTGGAAAAAGTGCATGGAGCCACATGTCCACCAACCTGCTCACTGGACAAAGTGCAGGGAGGCATGAGACCACAATTTTGCTCAGGGGGGAAAAAGTTGGAAACTCTGAAAATACCTTGCCGAGCAGGCAAAAAATACAAAGACCTGAGAACTTTGCCTGGTTCAGTAGATAAATATTTTAAAAGTTCAAGACCGGTGGCTTGCACAGTGGACAAACTGCTTGGAGACTGCAGGACAACATTCTGATCTGTAGAGAAACAGAGTTGAGACCTCAGACCATTACTTTCTTCAGTAGAAAAATTCTGTGGAGGTTCATGACGAGTTCTTTGTTCAGCAGGCAAACAGAGGTGGGTGTCTTTTTGCTCATCGGGCCAACATATAACAGGCCTAACAACTTTGTCTTTCTCAATGGACAGACAGCTGGAAGAACCAATATCAATGCCATCATTAGATAGTGAAAAATGTGGAGAGTCAGAAAAAGCAGAACTATACTTGGGTGGCTTAAAATAACTTTCTTGCAGAGAACACACATTAAAATGAAGCCTTGGCTCATTTGCTTGAAGATAGGTCTTTGGTATAAAATTCAGTGAGCTGTTCAAGAATGGTAGGCTGTAAGGAAACAATGATAAATACATTGTTAAAGATGGTTTAGATGGTTTACCTCACATGTAATTGAAGGGTGGGGCGGTGGCACTGAGGAGGAGAAAGAAACGAAAAGGAGGGAACCAGAAACCATACCTGAATGGGCCTTGTCTGGTGTCATCAAGGGACATCTGAGGATGACAGAGGAGACTGTCTAGATTACTGGATGTTGGGGAAAGGAATAAAAAAACATTAGCTCAATCAAGTAAATTAACTCTTTTTGTGCATATAGAATGTGGAATGACTTGCAATGCACAAACTTTTCTACACTTCACATACACCATTTTTGCATTATTCATTTTTATTATTTGGAGATCTAGGTTTGCAAAACAATGTCAGATAAAGGTTTGTTAGACTGAATGGCAGTCTATAATCACCACCACCCACATGAGGTAGTCAGGGAGAGCTGGTTATGGAAACCATTCAGTCTTTCACTATGAGCACCGAACTGACCCTGCCCATTTCTTCTGTTCTGCTGCCAAAATATAACCTCCTTGTGGCCAGTACTGCAGCTAAAGCTCTGTATAGTGTCATCAATTCCTGTCCAATTCCTCCCCGCTCTGTGTGTAATAAAGCATTTACTCTTTACACACCCTCCATGTGTATTCAGAAAAAACTAATAAGGCAGCACAGTGTTGGTACTTACCCCCCGATAAACATAGCAAAATACAGTCCCAACAACTCAGATAAATGCTTTAGAGGTTATCCCTAAGAAAGGAAGGCATTTACATATATGGTGGACCTGCGCCTAAGTTCATAGGCTATGGCATTAAACATACCAGATTATCTATTCAAGGGAAAAAAAAAAAAAAAAAAAAATAAAAAATAAAAAAAATCGCCTGAAGTGGTATTACTGGGTATTAAACAGAATCAAACTCAGGCAGGCCAATATAGACTTATTACACATCTTTTCTGCAGTCAAACAAGTCATAGCAGCAGCCTGAAGAACTAATGTACTTTTATATAATAAAGGGTTAAACGTTTGGGGCATGCTATGTTTTATGACAAAATTAATACCATTTTGACAGACAGGGTGAAACAATTTGAAAAGTATGGGAGCTGCCGTATGCCCAATATTATCAAGTGATCCCCCCACCTTCTTTAGCAGAAATATAAACTTTTAGAGTGGGATTTAGATTAAAGGCAATTTAAAGAAAACAAAAATGTCAGGGTTTCTCCCTTTTTTTCCTCTCTCTCATTCCTCCATTCTTATCCCAAACGGCTGCAGTCAGAATGAAAAAAAAAAAAAAAAGCAGGTTCTTAGAGGTGTTATAGAGGCGCAACATTACACACCGGTTTTTTTGCAATTTTTCTACACTGCCGATAACAAAGTGCTATATTATAAATTACTATGGAAAGTTGATGTGCAAGGACTGATACACAGAATAATCCCTTTATATTAAACTTCGAAGGGACCAGGCAAAGTAGTTTACTATATTAGAAATTGACATACAAGCATATAAATCATACTGGATCATACTGGATCTTGATTCAATCAATTGGGAGTCATTTTTTGTTTTCAATGCCTCTGCAAGGGAGCACAGACAGTGTCTAAGCTAGATCGAAATACAGTGTTCAGTATGCAGGGATCTGCATGCAATAATCACACAACAGCTTGCCCAGGAAGGATAGGTCTCGCTTCCTGTGTGCTCCTCTGTCCACATTTCTGTGTAGCCTGGATGAGACTGAAGTGTTGCAGCCATGCACAAGCAAGTCACAGATGACAGGCAATTCCCTCAGTAATAAACTTACACATGAAGCTTAAGAAGCTGCCAGCCTGCCCACTAACCAAGGCTCATAGGTCTTCCGACTGATTTATGGTTCCACCCACTTTCCACTATAGCTCAATTCAGATTATTGAAGGGTAGAAATTTTTTTTTTTATTTTTTTTTTTACAACAGAAGTTCTATTATTTCAGGATTTGCAAACCAGACGTTACTCCCATACAGGCCTGTTTTTAGGGCCGTGCCGCCGCCCGGGGCGCTGTTGGGAGAGGGGCGCTGTAATGGAGGGGTGAGCCGGAGCCGCGGGGAGGGCAGCTCGACCTCTCCCGGGCCGCCCTCCGTGCTCCCCACTCAGATGCAGAGCGAGCAGCCAGGAAACGCTGTTTACAACTCACCTCGCTGGCTCCAAGCGCTGCTCTCTCGCCGCTGGTCTCCTCTCTGTATACACACTCATACACACGCTGCTTCCTGTTTAGCCGGAAGCAGCGTGTGTATCAGCGTGTAGGCAGATACGAGAAGACCGGTGGCGAGAGAGCAGCGCTTGGAGCCAGGGAGGTGAGTTGTATACAGCGCTTCCTGGCTGCTCACTGACTCTGCATCTGAGGGGGGAGCACGGAGGGCGGCCCGGGAGAGGAGAGGGAGAGGACGGGCTGCCCTCCCCGCGGCTCCGGCTCCCCCTCCATTATAGGGGACAGCTACCTATCTAACCTACGCTGGGGGGCATCTACCTAATCTAACCTACGCTGGGTGGCACCTACCTAATCTAACCTACACTGGGGGGCAGCTACCTAATCTAACCTACACTGGGGGGCAGCTACCTAATCTATCCTACACTGGGGGGCACAGCTACCTATCTAACCTACACTGGGGGGCAGCTACCTAATCTAACCTACGCTGGGGGGCAGCTACCTAATCTAACCTATGCTGGGGGGCAGCTACCTAATCTAACCTATACTGGGGGGCAGCTACCTAATCTAACCTATACTGGGGGCAGCTACCGATCTAACCTATACTGGGGGCAGCTACCTATCTAACCTATACTGGGGGGGCAGCTACCTAATCTAACCTATACTGGGGGGCACCTACCTAACCTATACTGGGAGGCACCTACCTAACCTATACTGGGAGGCACCTACCTAACCTATACTGGGAGGCACCTACCTAACCTATACTGGGAGGCACCTACCTAACCTATACTGGGAGGCACCTACCTATCTAACCTATACTGGGGGCTGGGGGGGCAGCTACCTAATCTAACCTATACTGGGGGCACCTACCTAACCTATACTGGGGGGCACCTACCTAATCTAACCTATACTGGGGGGCACCTACCTATCTAACCTATACTGAGGGGCACCTATCTAACCTATACTGGGGGGCACCTACCTAATCTAACCTATACTGGGGGGCACCTACCTAATCTAACCTATACTGGGGGGCAGCTACCTAATCTAACCTATACTGGGGGGGGGGGGGCAGCTACCTATCTAAACTATACTGGGGGCACTTATCTAACCTGTATTGGGGGCACCTACCTACCTAGCTAGCCTATACAGGTGGCAACTATACTGGCTACCTATATTGCAGGCACCTACCTAAATAACCTATACTGGGGGCACCTACCTATCTAACCTATGCTGGGGGCAACTATTCTGGCTACCTATATTAGAGGCACCCACCTAGCTAACCTGTACTGGGGCACCTACCTATCTAACTTATACCGGGGGCGCTTGCCTATCTAACCTATACTGGGGGCAACTATACTGGCTACCTATACTGGAGGCACCTACCTGGCTAACCTATAGCGGGGGCAACTATACTGGCTCACCTATGCCTGGCTACCTTTTTTTTTTTACACCCTCGCCCTGGGTGCATTTTAGCCTAGAAACTGCACTGCTCCCATATACTTATTATGGGGCTTGGGCGGGACCTGGACAATTAATTTGCTATACCCGAATGTTTACTATATCAATTTACTATAACAGGGTAATACTGCAAAACCCACAGCTTGTAGAAAGTTCATTTTCGGCCACCCAATTTGAAGGGCAATTCCCAGGCAGCTAAGAAAGGCTTATTTTTGTGCCTTTCTATTTATCTTTGTTTTATAGAGGTGTGCCATCACATCATACTTAGAATGTCAATGGTTACATAATGATGTAAAGCCTCTGGATATACCAGCTGTAAATTTTGTTCAAAGAAAACAAATGTTTTTCAAATGTGACTGCTAAAGATGGTCAATAAGATATTGTAATAATTCCAGCTTGCATGCAAACTTAATGCACATTGTATGGAGCTTTTAACTGGGCCAGTCAAAATCAAAGGAATATAATCAGATTGGCCCAGTACGAATATGCTTGCAAGCTGGAGTTATTATCATTGACTGTCTACTCATCACTGTAGGGATCAGTGCTTAGTCATACGTGCGGATATGAAGTCTCCAGGTACTGATTCCCTTTTGGAACGGCTACTTGCCTGACTAATGTGCTGAACCTTTACCTTTCTGAATCACTGACCTACACCGAGAAATACAAAATCAATGTTCTGACTCCACTCAGTATTTCAATTTCACATAATTACAAAAATTATGGAAACCCCCCCCCAAAAAAAACACAGACTACTATTTCAGTGATATTTACCAAATGGTGATGTTCTGGTTTAACTGCTGCGTATTACAGCGAGGGTGTGGAGTGGCATAATCAGTGGAAAAAGCAGACATTCCATGGCGACTCCATGTAGATAGAACACGGCCTAGTGAAAAGGCCAAAGAGGACCTTCCTCTGTTCTGGAAAAAAGGAGTTGGTAATCCCTTTAGTCCATGTGCAAATTGAGTCACAAATTGTTTTTGGACGGTGGGGATTCTGCTCCCCAGGTTTCTTTTCCTGGTCCACAATCTGTAGCATCCAGGAGATGAAAGTGCAAGTACCGTGTGAAGTCCAAGAATAGAGCATCCAGACGATCTACCAGATTGGACTTCACAACTAGGTTCTGATCGGGAAGAGTGTGAAGACCTGAAGTGTGGGTTCCACTGAGTGAACAGCTGGATGCTATCCTCGGCAGCAGAGAATTGTGGAGAAAGGAAGAAGGACAGTGTCCACTCTGAAAGCTGTGGTGACTGAGTTACTGGCAGTGCACTATTAAACATGTAATCAGGAGGATTTAACTGAATAAAGTCTGTTAAAAAGTTTGGATCTATTTTCATATGAAAGGAAACTGGAAATGTGGGGTTATCAAAGGCAGGGAAAGGAAAACTGGAGGCTAGGTTACCAGGGAAAATCTCAGTGTGATTAGCTGGACAAAGATCCAAAGACCGGGAAAGAAGATGGTCTCGGCTTGAAGCAAAAAACACATTTTCTGAAGACTGGGAGCTTATTTTCATATTTACACAGGAAAAAACCTTCAGCAACTTCCTGGCCTGAAACTGAACACCTCGAAAAGGAACTACCTTTGTGGAGTTAGATAAGGATTTTGGCCCAGATGAACTCTTGCATGCATCACTTAATCTTGTGGCAACTGCTGATAGATGGTTCAACAAAGCTTGCTCTGATGTGCATTGCTTCAGCACTGTGCACTTGAGGTTTGTAAAACCAATGCTCATCTTATTCATTTTAGTAGAAAGCAGATTAGAAGTAGTTTTTGGAACCACATGTTTTGATGGTAGCAGCTTCTTGCCAGGTATCTGAGAAGTATGTGCACGGAAAGCTGTAGACACATTGCAAACCCACCCCTTAGGATTTGAGGTGATATTTTCTTGAATAGAAACACTGTTACATGTACTACTTTGCTGACTTTTCAAAGATATATCACAGGTCAAAGAGCTTTTTCTAGGAAAATTAGATATTTCTTGTACTTTGCAAGATCGCCTCAGTGGATGCAAACGAAACCTTTTAGTGTTTTTAGAAGTAGAACTGATAAAGCTCTGAAAATCTGAAGTACCAGCTTGGCCAAAATTTATATTGTAAGTCTTTGGTCTTTTTGCTCCTTGTGTTGTACAGCAAGTAAGGCATTGAGGTTCAAGTTTTAACATACAATTCTCCACACTTTTGCCTGTCTTAATGCCCACTTCCATTTGACAAGATGTATGCTGTCTAAGGCAGTCTTCTTGCAATTTGCTGCTTAAAAGCAGTTCATCAGGCATGGTTAATGGCTTCTCATTAGCCTGCAGATTAGTAGATAAATTCTGGACATTAATACCTACTCTTTTACGTTTAACTGTGCCTACTGCAATTTGTTTAGGTTGACTCTGGCATAGTGAAAGCAATGGTGTGCATTCATTAGTAAAAGTAGTCTCTACATTCAGTGTTGCAGGTTTAGTCAATGTAGAGGGCTGAATAGACTTTGTACACATGTATTCGGGAGTCCTAGTGTAACTAGCTTTTATTCTAGATCTGGTTGATATATGTTTTTCAGGTGTCGCACATTTTATTCTTTCAGTCTGTGCAATTTCAGGAAATTTCGAAGAACGAGCTATTGTATGTGCCGTTATGGCAGTACGCTGCTCACAATGGCTACTAAACAAAGTTGAATTTGCCAGACTTTCCAGTTTTGGCAATCTGTAACCCTTTGTCTGCCTACAGAATTTTGACTTTCTTACAGTCCTGACTACAGCTGCTGTAGATAAGGCTGATGGATTACTTTTACTTACAGCATCTGAACTAGAAGAGCAAGTATGGTTGGGCAAGTTAGTGATGGGAATCTTCATAGGTATTCCTTCATCTGGTATTTCCTTACTACAGCACAGAGTGGAATGATTGCAAAGGAAGCCTTTTAGGACTCTGTTAAAATGTGGGCCTTTTACAAGAGGTGTTTTTAAAGAATGGACTAGCAGCTCATGTATGTTACCTCCACATTCTGACCATTTACCAGCAGCCTTTCTGTTTTTAGCATAAAGGATACTACTTTCTTTAAGATAGCTGAAGTTATTTAATGCACGCGTTTGGCATTTCATTTTCTGACGTACGAGATTTTTAGAGCGCTTGAAAGTTGATACGTTTAGCAGCTTGGATTTAGGTAACAACCTCCAAATATCTACATAAGGTAACAGAGCATTCTGATTGATTGTTAAAGGAGGGGTCAGACCATGAGGTTGCTGGATTTCCAGAAGGGTGTTGCTGCTGGATGGTGTTTGACAAGCCACATCTGTCTCTAACAAGGCATCGGAGCTCCAAAATGTTTCCTTTGATGTTGAAGGCTCAGATGACTGGCCATGACTAGGGAGGATTGAGTGATCAGGTTCGGTGACACCATTTAGATTGTCAGAGATTGGATTCTCAGACTCTCCTTTTTCAATTTGCAGATTGTTATTGAAATGTTCTCTCCTCGTGAAAGCTTGGAGTGGGTCACATGTGAATACCGTTGTCATGTCTTGAGGGCCTGGCAAATGTGAGGTGAAGCAGGCCAAAGGAAGATCAGTTCCATTTGATACAAGATGATTTATGTGTGATGTGGGGCAATGAATAGCTTGCATCATACTATCAGAAGAGTTGCTGCTCTCTAAACTCAAAACCTCAGAAACAGAAGCTTCTTCCATTTGAATTAACTCATATTTTCCTACCTGTTCCTTATAATTGATTTCAGAATTCTCATGGTGAACAATGTGTGTGTCAATGTCAGTTACTAAGTCACCTGTAGTGTTTGTGCAAGTAGGATCTACAGATGGACTTATTGGCAGATCCAATGGAGGAGAATTGGTTTGCGAAGAATTGTCTAGGTTGTTCTGCTTACTGGCATAGGTGACATCTTTCAGACAATCTGCAGTGATGCTGGAGGCATTATGGACAAAAATGGAAGAGTCCTGTATAACGTATGATTTGGCACCCAACTCAATAGAAGCTGGAAGACTTGGTTGAATGGGCACAGCTTCTGTAAGAGTACCCTCATCTCCAGGCATTGAGAGCAAATTATCCCTGGAGATATTCTGTGAATAACTGTCTGTTGTCCCAACACAGCAGGTTTTTGGAAGATATGTATAAGCACAATCCTTTTGAAATTGGCCTTCTGTACAAGTGGGCATTTCCGGTGTCTGTTGGGAGCAGAGGTTGTGGGACTGTGACTGACTTAACAGACTTGGTGTTTTTGTACCATTAGTGGCACTTCCTTCTAGAGTCATTGGAAGATAAGATGCACTGTTGGTTTCATCATTCTCAGAGCATGTAGTTCCATCACATACAAAAGCTTCTTTAGAAACTATGGGGTGTTCTTGGATATCACCCAAGTGTCTTGTGGTCACACTGTGAGATGTACAAGGAAGAAGTGGCACTTGTTGATCTTCAAGGCACATACAAGAACCTCCCTCTGCTAAATCACAGGGTGGGCATGTGTGTTTTGAGGACATTACTACAGTGCATTCTTCATGAACACATGAACCAGAGGTCTCCTCAGAGAAACCTTGATGCTCCTTGTCCAGTAAACAATTTTCTGGGAGCATCTCAGAAGACTCATTTCCCTCAGAATGTTGATTATAAAGTCTCTTATTTTCCTCTGAATGTAATACAGACCCGGTGTCCACCTCTTCCATGCATGTAGTTTTATCAGATACTTTGGGAGTGGGCACAGGTTCCCCCATGGCTGGGTCATCTGAAAAACAAACAACAAATGAAAGCTTTGTCTTGAGCCTTCCTCCAAAGTGAGCAATTGATGTTTCTTTACAGATACAAGCAACACCTGCTCTCTGTGTGCAGTGGCAAAATGCCAGATAATTCTCTCAAACGGCTGCTGTATACCAGATGTTTTGTTTGAATCATACATTTAGCCAACAGCACAGCACTATGCATGCTGCTGTTCCAAAAACTGTAGACAGTCCCAGCTTTTGTGTAAAAAAAAAAAAAAAAAAAAAAAAAAAAAAAAAGTTAATGAGTGTGAAAAAAAAATGAGGTATACTGTCACATGAAACCCACAAGCTCATAAAAACCTTATATTAAAGAGAACCCGAGATGGGTTTGAAGAATATTATCTGCATACAGAGGATGGATCTGCCTATACAGCCCAGCCTCTGTTGCTATCCCAAACCCCCCTAAGGTCCCCCTGCACTCTGCAATCCCTCATAAATCACAGCCACGCTGCTGACAAACAGCTTGTCAGAGCTGGCTGTGTTTATCTCTATAGTGTCAGTCTGCTGCTCTCCCTGCCTCCTGCAGAACTCCAGTCCCCGCCTGCATCCCTTCCCTCCCTGCTGATTGGAGGGAAGGGGCAGGGACGGGAGCTATGCAGGAGGTGGGGGAGCAGCTGAGACTGACACTACAGATGTAAACACAGCCTCACAGCACGGCTGTGATTTATGAGGGATTGCAGAGTGCAGGGGGACCTTAGTGGGGTTTGGGATAGCAACAGAGGCTGGGCTGTATAGGCAGATCCAGCCTCTGTATGCAGATAACATTCTTTAAACACACCTCGGGTACTCTTTATATTAAAACAAATAAAATATCTGTCAAAAAAAAAAAAAAAAATCAGAATAGTGATGGTCAATGGGATGCAAATAATTGAGGCAGGGAACACACTTGGCTGTTTTCGTGCACGTTTTCTGCACAGAAAAACTGAGAACTCATGTTAATCAATGTGCTAGTGCACACTTACTGAGTTGTTCGCGCGCAGAAAAAAAACTGACATTCTGCATCCTGACTCTGCACATTTTGGCAGTTTTCTCTATCAATTACATCAGCTGCTGTGAAAAAACACGTGCGTTTTCCTGCATGGAAACACACTTGGTGTGCAGAAAAAGTATGCAGAAAAACGCGCGCGGAAAACTGAAAGTCAAGTGTGTTCCCTGCCTCAGAGTTTATACAGGATTGTACACATTTTGTACGCAAATGTATGCAGCTTGAAAATGGACCAAGTGAGTTCACTTGTTGGGTTTTGATTTTGACATTTTCAAGATGCTGATATTTGTATAACCTTGCACCAACTTGGAATTTGCTAATTACTGACCATCCCTTCAACTGAGTCAGCGAGAGCACCCCATCTTCTATCATAGCACTTGAGGTTTCATCATCAGCACTCATAAATTTGAGTTTAAAGAGAACCCGAGGTGGGTTTGAAGATTATTATCTGCATACAGAGGCTGGATCTGCCTATACAGCCTAACCTCTGTTGCTATCCCAAACCCCCCTAAGGTCCCCCTGCACTCTGCAATCCCTCATAAATCACAGCCACGCTGCTGACAAACAGCTTGTCAGAGCTGGCTGTGTTTATCTCTATAGTGTCAGTCTGCTGCTCTCCCTGCCTCCTGCATCCCTTCCCTCCCTGCTGATTGGAGGGAAGGGACAGGGCAGGGACGGGAGCTATGCAGGAGGCGGGGGAGCAGCTGAGACTGACACTACAGATGTAAACACAGCCTCACAGCACGGCTGTGATTTATGAGGGATTGCAGAGTGCAGGGGGACCTTAGTGGGGTTTGGGATAGCAACAGAGGCTGGGCTGTATAGGCAGATCCAGCCTCTGTATGCAGATAACATTCTTTAAACACACCTCGGGTTCTCTTTAACAATAGCAGAAGTCTGCTTATAATATACAGTATATAGAGGTGCCAATTATAAGGTGAGCGATAACATTAGCTTAGGGCTAGGCAGCACAATGTAATTGCAATTCTGAATAACTGTCAGAATAATGGAGCTAGTGTGCTTGCCCAGCAGACAAATCACTCATGTGATTACATCATGTACACATCAGGCACGCATGTGGCCCCATGCTGTCTCATCTCCTCCTGTTAGCAGGAGTTCCATAATATTACAAAATTGCATCTCTCCCAATTTACATTTTAAAAAATTATCACAGGTGCTGTTATCTTTACTGCTTGCAAGGTGTATAGCTGCTAACTGCTGTTTTATACCAAAAGGTGCTAGCAGTTTTATAGCAATTTTTCACAAGCGAATTTCACGATTTTGTTTTTCAATAACTGTTATTCTGGGAATACACGATGGGTTTTTGTGGTCGATTTGCCGTTCGATCGTGTTTTGATTCGTTTTTCCTCTCAATTCTCTTATCTTTTCTTATCAATTTTCATTCACTTCTATCAGAAATCGAGAAAGTAAAACGATCGAAAGTAAGATTGGACTTGTCAGAAATTATCGAACCATCTATCTGCTTAGAAAACGCATGGTGTATTCCCAGCAGGGCTGTGGAGTCGGTACAAAAATCCACCGACTCCGACTCTTCAGTTTAGGATTCCACCAACTCCGACTCAGACTCCTCTAATTTGCATATTACAATCTTGTTGATTGAAAGTATGTAACATGAAATTTGTCTCTTAACTGCCAACGCTTAGGATTTTTAAAAGACAACTGAAATGAGAAGGATATGGAGACTGCCATATTTATTCCCTTTAGTCATAGACTAAAACTAGTCCTTGTTAAGAGTACTTGTAAAAGGTACAGGCCGGAACAAAGAAAATCTATCAGGCCCTAGGCCACATGTGTCGAACTCCAGGCCTGGAGGGCCAGATCCATGCCAGTGTTTAGGATGGACTGAGAAAGAAAGGAATGTGTTCTACCTGATGGACCGCACCTTTTCTGATTCAGACCCATCAATTCATTTGAGCCGTATCAAAAATGTGTGAGGATCTCAGTCCTCATAGGACCGGTTTGACATACCTGCCCTAGGCAATGTAACTTTGGGCACATGTAAGAGTGATGTGCAGGTACTCTGCAGGGGAATAAAGAGATTCTTCCTCTATTACACATTCTTCATGCACAATCTAAACCAGGTTTATGGGTGATAGACAACACCTCTGTGTTCAATGTGCACAACATTCTCAGTGGATTCCCTGCAGCTCTGTGGAGAGTGCATATGTAGAGTATAGTACTACTGTGTAACAAAGTAAACCTGAGACAGATGAAATTAAAGTTTTATACATACCTGGGGCTTCCTCCAGCCCCCTTCAGGCTAATCAGTCCCTCGCTGTCCTCTTCCGCCACCTGGATCTTCTGCTATGAGTCCAGGTACTTTGAGCCAGTCTGGCGTAGTGCGCATGCACACACTCCGCCGCCAGGAGCATACTACACCTGTGCAGCACTGTTGCGCAGGTGCAGAACGCTCCTGGCTGTGGAAGCGGCATGCGGCCGGACTGCGCTGACTGGCTGAATTACCGGGACTCATAGCAGAAGATCCAGGTGGTGGAGGTGGACAGCGAGGGACTGATTAGCCTGAAGGGGGCTGGAAGAAGCCCCAGGTATGTATAAAGCTTTTCTTTTCATCCTTCTCAGGTACAATTTAATTTGTAAGTCACCAAACAAAATTTTAACAACATATCAAATTATTGATTTCATGAGCAAAGATTACATTTACAAAAAGTACATTTGCATAAATCAGAATCAATGCAGAATTATTTCCATCTCATTGACCATCTCTATTAGTGACACATCAGGCTTTATACTTACAGCATAGATGTTATTTGCGTATATATAAGAGATTCCTGTGTACACATCATATATACAGTCACAATCAGATGTGTATTTCTGACTAAGAATACGGGGACTGCTTTATTGAAGCAGCACAAGTAACTCATTTTGATTGGTTTATTTCATTTTTGTAGACTAAGCACAGCTATTACTGTAAGTATAAATTATTTATGATGACTATATGATCTATTATCTGAGAAATAGAACATTTTATCATATTTTCTAATTTAATTACAGTTTACATTCATTAGGAGTCCGAACATTTTTTCCCGACTCCGACTCCAGGCACCCAAAATTGCCCCGACTGACTCCACAGCCCTGATTCCCAGCATTACAGATTTAGACTCTCTTCAAAAATGTTACATGCGATGCTTTTTATATTTACATAATTATTCTATTTAGGGTGAAATAGCCCATAGGATTTCATTGTCCAAGTGCTTCACAAAACATTGGAAAGCGCTGGAAATTAGAACAGCGCTTGGTGGGAAACAGCCCTGTTCTCACCCAACCCCCCAAATCATCACTGTTGGGGCTTATGATACATTCTAAAATCGTGCTATAAGCAGAGGTGTCCTGAAGGACGTAGTACTATCTGCCATTTGTCATAAAATGGTCTGTTTAAAAAAAGTGAACTCCCAAACTGAGAAGTTACAGGAATAGTACCTTTTATACCCAACCCAGTGGAAAGTTCTGGGTGGATGGCGATTTGAAGCAAGTCCCCTCTGTCCTGCATGGCAGAAGATCCAGTCTAAAATAAAAAACAAAAATCGACATTTGGTTACTACAATTTTTTTTTTTTTTTTAATAAGTAAATTGCAGATATTGCCTGTTAATAGACACCACTGTCTGAAAAGTTTTGAGCTGAACATAGATAAGCTAGAGAAATACCTTATAAACTAGTGTATAAGCTGAGTTTTTGAGGCCAAGTAGCCCAAAAGTGGGGGTCTCGGCTTACACACTAGTCAAGTCTAGGTTATACCCCTGTGCCACCAGATTTCAATGGGCCAAACCTTTGATGTGGCCTCCTTGTCCCCAGTCTAAGTAGGCAGAGCAGTGTGTGGGCTGGTGCACACCAGAGCGGTTCTGGAGCGTTTTTTAAAACGATTGCAGGGGGAAAAAAAAACGCTTGGCTAATGAAAGTTAATGGGATGGTGCACACCAGAGAGGTTTGTTTTTTCCACAAACGCAAACTCGGGGGGTGCAGCATTTTTTTAGATTTCTTAGGCGTTTCTGCCAGGGCTGTGGAGTCGGTACAAAAATCTTCCGACTCCAACTCCCAATCCTCAGTTTATGAAACCACGACTCCGGCTCCAACTCCGGGTACCCAAAATAGCTCCGACTCCTCAATTCCGACTCCTCAGTCTAATACTTAACAGGGCTGTGGATTTTGTACAAAAATCATCTGACTCCGACTCCTCAGTTTATGAAATCAACTCCGACTCCGGGCGCCCAAAATTGCCCCGACTCCAATTCCAACTCCACAGCCCTGGTTTCTGCCTCAATGTTAAAGTATAGTAAAGTGGAAACCAGCTCTGAAAAACGCTAGATCAGAGCGGTTTTCCAAGCGTTGTTACAGTAGCTGTTCAGTAGTAACAGTTTTACTGTAACAATATTTGTAATCCGCTACACAAAAACGCTCCAAAAACCGAGTTTAGACAACGTCTCTAAACATGCCTAGAATCGCTCTGAAATCTGCTTCAAAAACCTCTAGCGTTTTGCAGATCTGCTAGAGGTTTTTGGTGTGCACTGGGCATGTGTCTCACTTGCTGAGCTGTGCCACTTCGATGCCTTAATAGTGCCTCTCCCACCGCTGTGTAGCAAAGTGTGCAGACCTCCCCCATATACGCAGTGCGCTTCTTATGCTTACTGGTCTGCGCCGACGGGACTTCTTTATAGCTGAAGTCAATTGCAGTCTCAATTCTATGACGCCATCTAGTGGTGACTCACATTACGTGTGCCTACGGCTAGGGATCATAGCAGAGTCCCGGCGGCGCAGACCGGTAAGCATAAGAAGCACACAGCACATGCAGGGGAAGTCTGCACATTTTGCTACACAGCGGCGGGGGAGACACTATAAAGGCATCCAAGTGCCATGTCTCAACATGTGAGACGCACACTGCTCTGCATATCCCGACGGGGGGGCTGACACGGATGCCACATCAAATGTTTGGCGCATTTAAATCTGGTAGCAAACATCGATCAGTGCATGGCGGGGGGGGGGGGGGGGGGGCGGCCTTAGCTGTCACAGCTCAGCAACAGGTTTCTAATACTCACCTAAGGAGAGGGAAGGCTCTGAGTCCTAATGAGCCTACCCTCTCCTCGCCCGGTGAATCCTCCGTGCAAATCCGCCGCCGCGGAAGTCTTCGGCAGCACTCGGACTCCCGAAGGCCGGCGGCTCCATACTGCGCACGCGCGTCAGAGGGCACTCGCGCATGCGCAGTATGCAGCGGCCCGTCTTCGGGAGCCTGAATGCTCCCGAAGTCCCCGCGGCGGCGGATTTGCACGGAGGATGCATTAGGACCGAGCCTTCCCTCTCCTTATGTGACTTTTTTCTTACCCACCTAAGGAGAGGGAAGGCTCGGTCCTAATGAGCCTTCCCTCTCCTCTCCCGGTCCCGCGCAGGATCTCCCGTAGCAGTATTCGACTGTTTCGGTCAAATACTGCCACTCCCGCCGCCGAAGGAAGGTTTCGGAAGACGGGCCGCTGCATACTGCGCATGCGCGAGTGCGATCTATGACGCACTCGCGTGTGCGCAGTATGGAGCCGCCGGCCTTCGGGAGTCCGAGTGCTGCCGAAGACTTCCGAAGTCCCCGCGGCGGCGGATTTGCACGGGGGATTCACTGGGCGAGGAGAGGGTAGGCTCATTAGGACTCAGAGACTTCCCTCTCCTTAGGCGAGTTTTTTTTTTTTTTTTTTTTTTTTTACATGGGGTTACATTAACTTTAAATCCTAGTAATAGTGGCAGTTTAGCGTGGATTTCTAGAGCTGCACTAGAGTTAAGAGAAGTGCAGATCCATCCCTAAACTGGGGCAGATTAAGAAGTGCTTGAAAGCAGTTCTACAGATGTAGAATTGCAGGCTAGACATGATTTGTGATGTGCACCTCCCACCTGCTGAATTCCTCCTCAGAGCCTGCTGCTATCAATACAGCAGGTGTGTTTTTTGGTTACCTCAGCAACAGCAATTCTCACACACTGCACTGTCTGAGAGACCTTCCTAGTTCCTCCTATTATAAAACAGTTTTAGAAGGAATCTGCACTATGTAATGATTTCTTAAGATGCCCGAGACAGTTCTGCTTGGATTTCTAAAAACCTACTAAAAAATTTTCTCAGACACTTGACAAATCTGGCTCTCTGTCCAATAAGATGGAAGCTGGGCACCATTCACAAGGCTTTATAAACGTTTATACATAGCACACACTGCTATGCTTAAATGTTCGCATGCCACTTATGCAACCCACATGGAAATAAAGCCATTTGGTGCCCAGCTTCCTTCTTGTTTGACAGATGAGTGCTTAACTTGAATTAGCTGGTGCATTGGGAGCTTTTACGAATCTATTACATAGTAAGGTAAAATAGAACTGCCCTCTCTAATTAGCTGTACATTAGCTGACCATGCATTTCCTACTTTCGGCTTATATATGAGTCAATCATTTTTCCTGGTTTTGGAGGTAAATGTTGGGGAGGGTTTGGCTTATACCTGAGCCACCTTATACACAAGTATATACGATAGTACAAAAACCCCACACACAGAGTGGTTGCTAACTAACAGAAGTATATAAAATACCGCAGTGTTCACATTCAGCCACATGTTTATCTAATTTAATGAAAATGATTAAGCCATTTCTACTTACAGATTCCTGGAAATCCAGCTTTGGAGAAGCAGTAGAGATTTCCATCGGAGCTACCCTCTCCACGGTACCCAACATTACAGCTGAGTTTAAACAATAGGGTCCTCTGGAGTCCTGATTTCTAGAACATGATGCTTGCTGTGGCAACTGAACGCTGCAGCTATCACTTTATGGCAAGTGTATCCCAGATTTCAGAGCTCCTTTTTCATTGTTATATTGGTTTGATATTGGATTATTTATGAAGTGTACATGTAGTATAGGCCACTTGTGGTTCACAGTATTGCTCAAGGAGGACTCCAGAGAAGTTAGCTGGCTCTGCTCCTTAACATCCAGTTCCAGCATTATGAGATGTGAAGAATATTATGCTGACCTGCCCGCAGGTCCCTAAGAGAGAACCAAAAACAAAACATTAAAAATAAAGATTGTATCCATCATTCTCCTTTCAAAGCACCCCAAGGCACAGAAAGGGGGAAAAAAATAAAAATAACTAAACTTTCAGAAAAGAGCACACGTTTGAGACAATGGGCTCTATTCACAATCATCTTCCGCATGCGGAAATGCACTTGAAGTAAATTCCCACTGAAATGAGACCATCTTGACATTCACAAAATTGCACGCATGAACATTTACCGTAATAAAATTTTACGCATTAATTATCCGCATGCGTAAAAAAAAAAAAAAAATGCGGGAAACATGCGGAACATTTTTTAGCGAATGTGGAAAAATGCGGAAACTATCACTGGCGGTAATATAGCGATAAAAAAAAACTCTTACCGCATGTGTGATTGTGAATAGAGCCCAATGACGTGTATTCATTTTCCTGTTTTATATTAATTTTTTTTCTGCAGCTCGTATGTTGATGAAAAGCACTAATCAATCTTATGGCCATTTTAGGTTCACGCTAGAACACCCAGATAGACCAGAGTTGATTCCCATAAAGCAATACCACCAATAATTGGAAACTTATTCCACTTGACTAATAGGGCTAGTTCACAGTGCAAAAGCTTTTTCTAAGTGCTTGTGATTTGTAAAGCTCTTGCTAATGCAATGCTGTGTGTTCTCATTTGAGGGATGTGATTTTATAAAAATCACCCATAGCATTGCATTAGCAAGAGCTTTTCAAATCACTAGCGTTTGAAGGAAACCTGTAAAGGATAAAAAACGACGACGATCGTTTAAAAAAAAAAAAACAGCCAACGACTATTAAGTCTAACGACGGACGAGCTAGACCGTTAAAAACGAACGATCTAGCTTAGCGGATTTTTCCCAACGACGATCGTTTGCAAAAGTAGTACATCAATGGAAACGGTCGTCCGTACTAGACTTGACATGCGCATTTCACTATTTCTCCATTGAACTTTTCATTTTTATGACCAGGCGCAATAGTTGCTTTTACGCGATGTAACGTTCGTTCTAACGATCTGATCGTTACACACCTTTTAAAACTAACTTTACTTAGGTCGTTCTTTCATCAATTAAAAGTTTGTTCGTCGTTGACAATGAACGATCGTTGTCGCATGTGTGTACGTAGCATTACTCACCAAGCTAGATTTGCCAAAGCAAGTGTTCCTGGATCACCTTCAAACAAAAAAAAAACAAAAAAAAAACAAAAAAAAAACACCTTACAGGATTTCCCAGCAAGCTCACGGTGAACCAGAACTCCTAGGATTGTTTAAGGGGCTAAAAAAGGTCCAAAAATCCCTCTTATGCGATTTTTCAGGTTGGAGTCAGCTAATGAGGTCTCCCACAATGCATCACTGTTAAATGTGTAAATCATCATTTTGATAAGCCTGAAAGCCAAAACACACCTCCAGAACAGCTGGAATGCAATGATGAGTCACATTAATCCATGCCATGCACTGAGGAGGATCACCCACCCCAACAGTCTGTATGCATGTTGGATTATTGCAGCAGTGTACAATTAACAAGCTGACACATCATTGCATTCCAGCGGATCTGGGGCTGTGTTTTGGCTTTCGGGGACAAGCTGCATAATTAAAGACTTGCTTCTCTGATATTTTATCAATTTTGATTGGAAAAAACAAACAAACAAACAAACAAACAAAAAAAAAAACCACAAGGTTGACAAAATGTATTGTATCAGTCACATTTTGAGAGAATGAAGGGGAGCTTGAAACTTCACATTTTTCTCTTTTAACACTATATTTATAGTGGAGCAGAGGTGCCAACACTGAATATTCCCCCAATTAGAACGCTAGACCATACCAGTTGTATTTGACTACAAGTATAATTAGGGGATTGGCTGCAGTTTTTCATAGATTGTGACTGGAAAAATGAAATACAAATTCCATTTTTTTTTCTGAAAAAAAATAGAAGACAAAACCAAAAATGTTTTTCTCCAGAAGATATTGCACACATACTGTGTGCTAAGAAAAAAAAAATCTATATATACACATACACACATAGGGCTGGGGCACACCGAGCGGGTTTTCAGGCGTTTTTGCAGCCACGTGCGGCTGCGGATACGCTAGGGTATTGTATTTCAATGGGGTGGGTCACACCAGAGCGGGAGGCGTTTTGCTTAAACGCATACTCCCGGGGTGAGGCATTTTTTTGGATTGCGGAGGCATTTCTGCCTCCAATGTAAAGTATAGGAAATACGCAAACCGCTCTGAAACACACCAGTTCAGAGCGGTTTTGCAGTAGTTTTTGTTACAGAAGCTGTTCAGTAACAGCTTTACTGTAACAATATCTGAATTCTGCTACACAAAAACCGCTACCCAAAACCGCAAAATGCTAGCTGAAAACACTTCAGAAAAATAAGAAAAAGCGTTTCAAAATCTGCTAGCATTTTGCGGATCTGCTAGCGGGTTTTGGTGTGCACCGAGCCATACAGTGGTTTTTCAAAAGTATTCGGCCCACTTGAAGTTTTCCACATTTTGTCATATTACTGCCACAAACATGAATCAATTTTATTGTAATTCCACGTGAAAGACCAATACAAAGTGGTGTGCACGTGAGAAGTGGAACGAAAAATCATACACATCTGCAAAGTGGGGTGTGTGTAATTATTCAGCTCCGAGTCAATACTTTGTAGAACCACCTTTTTCTGCAATTACAGCTGCCAGTCTTTTAGGGCATGTCTCTACTAGCTTTGTACATCTAGAGACTGAAATCCTTGCCCATTCTTCTTTGCAAAACAGCTCCAACTCCGTCAGATTGGATTGTGAGCAGCAGTTTTCAGATCTTGCCACAGACTCTCGATTGGATTTAATCTGGACTTTGACTGGGCCATTCTAACACATGGATATGTTTTGTTTTAAACCATTCCATTGTTGCCCTTGCTTTATGTTTAGGGTTGTTGTCCTGCTGGAAGGTGAACCTCCGCCCCAGTCTTAAAGGGGAACTGAAGAGAGAGGTATATGGAGGCTGCCATGTTTATTTCCTTTTAAGCAATACCAGTTGCCTGGCAGCCCTGCTGATCCTCTGCCTCTAATACTATTAGCCATAGCCCCTGAACAAGCATGCAGCAGATCAGGTGTTTCTGACTTTAAAGTCAAGTATGACAAGACTAGCTGCATACTTGTTTCTGGTGTTATTCAGATACTACTGCAGAGAAATAGAGCAGCAGGGCTGCCAGGCAACTGGTATGGATTAAAAGGAAATAAATATGGCAGCCTCCGTATACCTCTTACTTCAGTTCCCCTTTAAGTCTTTTGCAGACTCCAAGAGGTTTTCTTCCAAGATTGCCCTATATTTGGCTCCATTCATCTTCCCATCAACTATGACCAGCTTCCCTGTCCCTGCTGAAGAGAAGCACCCCCAGAGCATGATGCTGCTTCCACATTTGACAGTGGGGATGGTGTGTTCAGAGTGATGTGCAGTGTTAGTTTTCCGCAACACAGAGTTTTGCATTTTGGCCAAAAAGTTCAATTTTGGTCTCATATGACCAGAGCACCTTCTTCCACATGCTTGCTGTGTCCCCCACATGGCTTGTGGCAAACTGCAAATGGGACTTCTTACGCTTTTCAGTTAACAATGGCTTTCTTCTTGCCACTCTTCCATAAAGGCCAACTACGTGCAGTGTACGACTAATAGTTGTCCTATGGACAGATTCCCCCACCTGAGCTGTAGATGTCTGCAGCTCATCCAGAGTCACCATGGGCCTCTTGACTGCATTTCTGATCAGCGCTCTCCTTGTTCGGCCTGCGAGTTTAGGTGGACGGCCTTGTCTTGGTAGGTTTACAGTTGTGCCATACTCCTTCCATTTCTGAATGATCGCTTGAACAGTGCTACGTGGGATGTTCAAGGCTTTGGAAATCTTTTTGTATCCTAAGCCTGCTTTAAATTTCTCAATAACTTTATCCCTAACCTGTCTGGTGTGTTCTTTGGACTTTATGGTGTTGTTGCTCCCAATATTCTCTTAGACAACCTCTGAGGTCGTCACAGAGCAGCTGTATTTGTATTGACATTAGATTACACACAGGTGCACTGTATTTAGTCATTAGCACTCATCAGGCAATGTCTATGGGCAACTGACTGCACTCAGACCAAAGGAGGCTGAATAATCACGCACACCCCACTTTGCAGTTATTTATTTGTAAAAAAAATGTTTGGAATCATGTATGATTTTCGTTCCACTTCTCACGTGTACACCACTTTGTATTGGTCTTTCACGTGGCATTCCAATAAAAGTGATTCATGTTTGTGGCAGTAATATGACAAAATGTGGAAAACTTCAAGGGGGCAAAATACTTTTGTATATATAGATCTCTTAAAAAAAATACTTGTATACTTCACTGTGGTATGAAAATTTCATGGTTGCATTTTGTGAAAAATGTAGCAAACAAAATCAACAGGAATACATTTTGCTTTTCAGTTGCTTTAGATATCCATTCTAAATCATTTAGATAACGACTGGAGCATAATGTTTTCCCCCACTGGACAACTGTAACAAGAGGAATATGGAGGCTTTATATTTATTTTCTTTTAAACAATAACAGTTGCCTGGCAACCCTGCTGGTCTATTTGGCTGCAGTATTGTCTGAATCACACCAGAAACAAGCATGCAGGTAATCTTGTCAGATCTGACAATGTCAGAAACACCTGATACGCTGCATGCCTGTTCAGCTAAAAGTATTAGAGGCAGAGGATCAGCAGGATAGCCAGGCAACTAGTGTTTAAAAGGAAATAAAAATGGCAGCGTCCATATCCCTCATTACAGATGCCCTTTAAATTCCATTTATGGGGTTATTTGTAAGGTTCAGTTTATTTATTTATTTATTTTTTTTAAAGTAAGCAATGGGGAGCGACAGAGGGAGAAAGAAAGGACAATTATTAACTTTTAGGAAACCATGGTCAAGTGAAGAAAAAAAAAACAAGGAACAGTAAAGGAAAAATGTTTGATTTTTTTTTTTTTTTTTTTTTTTTTTTTTTTTTTTTTTATTAGTCTTCACCTTGTGGATTTTGGGAGGCTGCACTGTGTGGAACAAGTTAAGGTTAGAACCACAGTCTTACTGAAACTTTCTTCACAATAATTATTTGCTGGCTCTCTTTCTTCCTTGTTAAGTGTTTGGGATTTTATTACAACTACCAAATATTTTAAAAAGCAGATTTGTTTTCTGCCAGTTTATAAACAAAATAATTCAAAAGGAAATTGAATTCAATAAATGACAACGTTTTCAAACCAGGCTTTTGATGTTTTAATTATCAGGTATATTATACTTTGAGCATCTAATCAGTAGTCCACTGCCCCTGTATACAGTGTATTTGTTGTATTCATAAACACACAGAAGCTTTTGAAAGTGTGACATGGACCGCCCATTTGTTACCTGAGCAGTGTCTTTTGTGTGGATTGTGCTGAGAATGACACCTCTTTGCTGTCACAAAATGTCAGTGCCAGACATTTGTTGCTGCAGCTCCTGCTGCAACAGTTCATTTGGAAGCAACGGTTTGGCCTCCTAGGCCCACATACCACAGTTCTTTCTGGGTAAGGATGTACTGGTGTAGTAGTTGTATACATGCAGAACCAATTCCCATTCCTTGCCTTTATACACTCAAATATTGGTAGATGTACCTTGTGCTGGCACATTTATTCAGGCTGTGCTGCATGTTGCCCAGCCTGCTTACAAGAAGATGCGCAGGGGTCTCATCCATCACAATTTTCTTTCTGCGAATAAACATGCTCTACAGTTTTTCCACTAGATTGTTTAGAAGGGGCCAGATTTGTAAGACTTTAGCTGGCTGCACTTGTGGGAAAGGGTTTTATCATTCAAATAGAGAAATCACGTTACAAACTCAATGCATACTTGAGATATGGTCATAGTGTATAGTGGAATATGGTGGATAGCATCCTTGGATCAATAAGAATGAATGCCGGTCTTTTTACTTAAAGCACACCTAAAGTGAGAGGGAAATGGAGGCGGCCATATTTATTTCCGTGTAAACAATGCAAATTGCCTGGCAGCGCTGTGGAGTCGGAGCAATTTTGGGCACTTGAGTCAGAGTCGTTGATTTCATAAACTGAGGAGTCCGATGATTTTTTTTAAAAATCCACAGCCCTGTTAAGTATTAGAGTAAGAAGTCGGAGCCATTTTGGGTACCCGGAGTTGGAGTCGTGGTTTCATAAACTGAGGAGTCGGAAGATTTTTGTATTGACTCCACAGCCCTGTTGCCTGACAGTCTTGTTGATCATCTGCCTCTAAGGCAGGCTTTCTCGACCAGGGTTCCTTGAGTACTCTGCAGGGGTTCCTTGGCATTTTCCCCCCATCGTGGGGGATGTATAATGGAGCACACTATAATACAGGGCTGTGGAGTCGGTACAAAAATCTTCCGAATCCAACTCCTCAGTTTCTGAAACCACGACTCCGACTCCAACTCCGAGTGCCCAAAATTGCCCCGACTCCGACTCCAACTCCACAGCCCTGCTATAATAGGTGGTACTGTAACAAGAAGCACTAAATTAGGAGCTTAGGAGGCAGTATAATGAGTGGCAGTGTAATAGGGGTAGTGAAATAAACAGCTACACATACTTTTAAAGACCATGCCTCCTGCAAAATAAATGCAGGGGTTCCTCGAGATCAAAAAAAATAGTTTGCAGGGGTTCCTTGAGATCCAAAAGCTATTTGCAGGGTTCCTCCAGGGTAGAAAGGTTGAGAAAGGCTGCTCTTAGGCTAAGTTCACACTGAATCCGTTTTGAAGTACACACAGCACATTGCAACACATTTCAAGACTTGAAGCTCATGGAAACCCTCACATTGCAGCGCATGGTACCTCATTGCCAGCCAATTACAGCTATAGTCAAAACGTGTGCAGTATTCAGTAGCAATACATTACCCAATGCACTGTGGAACCAACAATGTCAATGCGCTAATTGTGGTATCATTACAGAGCATGTTATACAGTTAACACACATATATTGTGAATGTAGCCTAATACTTTCAGCCATAGACCCTGGACAATTATGAACAGATCAGACATTTCTGATTAAAGTCAGACTGGATTAGCCACATGCTTGTTTCCGGTGTGCGATTCAGAAACTACTGATGCCAGAGACATCAGCAGGACAGCAGGCAACTGGTACTGTTCAAAAAAAAATAATACGGCAGCCACCATGGTATATTTTCCCCAAAGTGTTCCAAAGCTCTGTGGCCAAAGAGCTTTAAAGAGAACCCGAGGTGGGTTTGAAGAATATTATCTGCATACAGAGGCTGGATCTGCCTATACAGCCCAGCCTCTGTTGCTATCCCAAACCCCCCTAAGGTCCCCCTGCACTCTGCAATCCCTCATAAATCACAGCCATGCTGCTGACAAACAGCTTGTCAGAGCGGGCTGTGTTTCTCTCTATAGTGTCAGTCTGCTGCTCTCCCTGCCTCCTGCAGAACTCCAGTCCCCGCCTGCATCCCTTCCCTCCCTGCTGATTGGAGGGAAGGGACGGGGGCAGGGACCTGAGCTATGCAGGAGGCGGGGAGCAGCTGAGACTGACACTACAGTTGTAAACACAGCCTCACAGCATGGCTGTGATTTATGAGGGATTGCAGAGTGCAGGGGGACCTTAGTGGGGTTTGGGAAAGCAACAGAGGCTGGGCTGTATAGGCAGATCCAGCCTCTGTATGCAGATAACATTCTTTAAACACACCTCGGGTTCTCTTTAAACACTTCAGATAAAAATAGCTACTTGTAGCAGCTACAAATTTCCAGCTGCAGTTCACGCTATTCCCCAAAGCAGTGCAAATAACCATGGCACAAGCAGGAGAAGCAGAATCACTGTAGCCAGCTCCTAGCATCTGTCATGGTTGAGCAAAAAATTCTGAGGATACGCAAATTTCTGCTCAACAGGAAATGTAAGGGACAAATGTGACATAAAAAGAAGTTGCCGTTTAATTAGCCAGAAGATCAATTGGCAGGTCTTATTTTTAAGGTTGACGCAAGCATGATGTTGCATCTCAACACAATGCATGTCCTTTCCATTGCCATGCACAAGAAATATAAATATGCGAAGTATGGCAATGCACTGCTCCACTGTATACAAGAGGATACAGGGATTGAACTGAAACTTTGCACAGGATGAACAAAGCCTAGTGCATAGTTGGCCTGGTCTAGCTGAGGTGACCAGTGGGGAACCTCACAGAAAATTCCACTAATGTAATTGGGTGGACAGTACCTAACAAGTACTGGACAGGTTTTTCATAACTGAAGCCACCAGAGTGTTTTTTGAGCATTTAGGGAGCACTTTAAAGCGCTAACGATTTCCCTAAACGCTCTGCTACTGTAAATTAATGTAACAAATTCCACAGTAGAGAATGCTATTAGCAAAATCGCAGGACATGCAGCATCTTAGAAGCGTTTGTGCTTCAATGTAAAGTGTTGAAGCGCTGGCAAATCGCTCATGAATTGCTACACATAGCGATTTGTGTGCGATTTTAAATTACTGCAAACTGTAAAAAAAAAAAAAAAACAAAGGCCTTATGCAGATATCAGAATATTAAACTTTTCTGGGCACTATTAGACCCTGCTATGTAGCTTCCAACGTTACATGGCTCCAGTGTTTTGAACTTGATTACACAAGTGGAAGGTAGACTCATTAGCCATTATACTGCTATACTCCTTCGCACTACCCAGACAGCAAGCTGAAGCGCTGGGAGTTAAAAGGTACGAGCACAAAGTGCTGGTTTTCAGCTGGACTATCAGAATAAGCTGGCTAAAATATGTAGGTATTTTGAAAGGTGATGTATTTCCCTTTTGTGTGTTTTTAACTGTCAGCCTAGTGTTTAGCCATAACGTGGACCTGTGTCCAATTGTTTATGGAGTAAACTCAAGGCCCATTCACCTTGATCAGTTGCGTTGCATGTGACAGCAGCAATGCAGGGTTACATACAGCGGTGCCGCACATTACCCAAGCATTCCGTTGGATACAGTGAAGCATACAGTTCAATGAAAAGTATGCTTTACTTTAACTGTTACTGCACGCAATTACAGCTAACGCACTGCATTACCATGCCACCCACCGTTATACTGCAACACCCCACACTGTGAACTTTACTATATGTAGACCATAAAGCATTGCCATGTGGCAAGATGCATTACAGGGCAGCCATAATGCTGCACCGCAACGCTCCACTGTAAATGGGGCCTAATACTCTTGAAAACTATGTCTGCTGCATCGCAACAGATAAGATCATTCCATCACAATGTGATGCAATGATATTCTTATGGGACAAGCACATCATATGTATTGCAATGTACTGAGTTCCACCGGGTTAACCACACTGCATGCAGTGCATTTACAGAGTAGCATGCACATTTACGGGGGCAGTGAGGCAAACATTCAATGGTACTGTAAGTGTTGCATCGCATGTCTAACGCATGATGTGACTTTTCAGCAGCATTGCGTTACTACCGCAACATACATAGTCAGTGGCGTAGCTAAGGAGCTGTGGGCCCCGATGCGAGTTTTACAATGGGGCCCCCCAGGCACTCTATACATAACAATTGATACGGCGCACCAAAACCTGCCAATGGCAACTACAGTGTCAGAGGTGCAAGAAGGGGATGGGGAAGAGCTTGTTAATGTTTACCACTACTCAGTGTATATATAGAAGTGATTATTATGAGCACAGGACCAATGGAGAACTAATACTGTAGTTGAGGGAGGGCCCTTCGGGGCCCCTCTGGCCCAAGGGCCCCGATGCGGTCGCTACCGCTGCACCCCCTATTGCTACGCCCCTGTACATAGTGTGCAAGAAGCCTTGTTGTAAAGAGAATCCACTCCATTTCCCACTAAACTGCTCCCAACAGACAGCTGTTACCATCTTTAGTCATGTGATACAGATGGCAGGTTTAATGACAGTTGGCAGACAGCAGCAACCCAATGAGGGAGCCATATTTTATGACTCAGTCACTCCACAAACCGATTGCCAGAGGGATCACGTTAAATTGAAAACATATTTACTAATACATCTTTAAAATAACTTGAAATTGGACTTTGATGAAAAATGCACTGTATTAGGAATATTTGACACCAAGCCTGGACAAACCTCAGATCCCAAGGAGCCAAGGCTCCTCAAAAATTACTGATGATATCCAGGGTCTACAGGCTGCTCCTGGAGCATTGTAATGTAAACAGTAGCAGAGATAAGCTTGCATTTTAGGATCAACATCAGCCACACAAGTACGTGACATTTTTGATGAAAACCTTATTTAGCTTATTTTAAGCACACAATGTATGTACAATAACACTTTTAACAAGTAATTCTGAAAGTTTGCACATCACACTAGTGCGCAAACTGAAGAATCATCACAACAGCTACGACTTGAGCTCTCCTATAGGCGCATGAGAGCGCTAGGAATCCCCCACCGGCACCCGAGATTATGATAAGACAGGCGTATTGATCATTGCTGCTCGGCCACAATTATCAGCTAACTTTCCGCAGACAAAACTTGAGCCGTGCGCCCAGAGCTGCAGCGCTGCGCCCTCCCTGGCTAGGCAGGCGCCCTCCTCCTCCTCCCCCCGGTGTATGAAGCAGCGCTCCTCCATCCATACCCGGCTCTCTCTCCTCCCATCCTGCGTCTCGCTCTTCCCCAGCCTCTCACTTTCTCCGACGCTCCATGTCTCCGTCACTGTCTCCTCCCGAACGGCCGCTAACCTCACTTCCTACTGTCTCTTCGCGTCACTTCCTCCAATACGTCACGTGCCTCTTCAAAGTGGTACCCGGGGGTTCCACAAATATAAGCCCGTAGCGGAGCCCGGGGCACCCGGTAAGGCTAGCAGATGAGTGGCCAGTACAGCAGAGAGATGGACCGTGTGTCCTATACCCGCCCCCTCCTGTACGTGCCTTGTGTGAAGCTGTCATGTCTCCCTTTTCCCTGTCCTTGCAGGCAGAAGTCCACTGTGCCCAGAACCATGAGAACGAATAAAGTCTACAAGCTGGTGATCCACAAGAAGGGCTTTGGGGGCAGTGGTAAGAACAGGATGGCATGTGAAACCGGTTTACTGAGGAGGGTGGGGGAATTCCTGCCAACTTTTTAGGAAGTTTGTTTACAACCTGATTTATCAATGTTTTGATAACTATATTGTTTGCCTTTTTTTAGATGATGAGCTGGTTATAAACCCCAAAGTCTTCCCACATATAAAGCTTGGAGACATTGTGGAAATTGCACATCCCAATGATGAGTATAGGTGAGGAGCAGTAACTTGTGATAAATGTATAGTTAATATAGAGATATTTGTAACCCACAGTTTAGTAAGGCACGTTCTCAGAGTAATGTTATTCTTGTTGATTCATGTAAATTATAAGTATTCTCTTAGGAACTCAACTTTTCAGATAAAAAAAACAGTGTGCAGCTTTCACTTGCCTGCAACAATAAACCTATCCACCTCTCTATTGCCTTAGTAGTTTCCTGTTGCTAGATTGAGATCTTAAAATTGCTCACCACCTTTGTCCCCTGAATTACATGCTGTCCCCCTCCTGTAGACATGGAGGCAAATTTATCAAAACTAGTGCAAGGAAAGTTGGAACAGAAGTGGTGCAGTTACTGAAAACAACCCGTCACTGTTGATCCTAATGCTAGGTGCACATAATGAGATTTTCTGGCACATTTACGGTCAGATCGATAGTTTCCAACAAGGGATGCTCTCACGAGTAATCATGAGTGTGTAAACACTCAAATTCATGATTCAAATGAGCATTAATTAGCTCAGGTGTGTGGCGGGGACATAAGGGGTTAGTTACCCATAATTCCGCGTCCTCCCTGCGCTCCAAATAGCTTGCACGCGTCCTTTTGGACGCATTGCTAGCCTCATCACCAAGCACTTCCTCCTTCCGGCTTGGTAGGACGCGTGCAAGCTATTTGAAGAGCAGGGAGGACGTGGAATTATGGGTAACTAACCCCTTATGTCCCAACCAGACACCTGTGCTAATTAATGTTCATTTGAATCACGAATTTGAGTGTTTACACCGCTGTGGAGTCGGTACAAAAATCTTCCGTCTCCTCAGTTTCTGAAACCATGACTCTGACTCCGGGTACCCAAAATTGCTCAGACTCCGACTCCTCGGTCTAATATTTAACAGGGCTGTGGATTTTGTACAAAAATCATGCGACTCCGACTCCCGACTCCACACAACTCTAACTCCGGGTGCCCAAAATTGCCCCGACTCCGACTCTCCGACTTTGACTCCACAGCCCTGGTTAACACACTCATGAGAACATCCTTGTTTCCAACATGTCCGATCTTATTTCTGATTGATTTTGCGATAGTTTTTTAATAGTAGTGGATGGAAAATCGACTGGAAATCAGATCGGACATGTTGGAATCGATCTGACAGTAAATCTGCCAGAACATCTCATCGTGTGTACCAGGCATAACTTGTGTGCACAGAAGGGTAGAAACTGCTTTAAACATATCACACTATGCCAGTGTTTTTTTTGGATTTTATTTTTTGAGGTGTACCAATGTAGACTGGATGGGAGATTAGAAGTCCATGGATGAGACTGTACTGTCCCTGTAGGATTAAAACTGGGCAATTGAACATTCCTGATTTCCAGGATATGTACTGTGATAAGAGAGCACACTATCAAATATATAACCTTTGACCTGTGTTGGTCAAATCTAGTGTGTGACCTGCCTTCTAGTTTTGTTTTTTTGTTTGATGATCGGTAAAATATTGCAAGGTTTTAAAACTGCTTATGCTAATCAGTATTCTTGATCTGGTTATCTGATCCTTATTTGCACCAGTTTTTCTCCAAAACTCTTTTTATGGGTATTGCCAACACTTTTGTATGTTTTCAACTGTAATGTTGGAATGCTGGAAAATTTATTTAATCTATTTTTCTTCCTTCTTTGGGTGTGTATGACAAGCTTACCAGGTGTAGTCTAGCTAGCCCACCAGGTTTAATCCATGAAGTTGGTATTTTGTTCACAGTATGTCTGTAGAACACAATTATAATGACTACTATGACTTCAATTGGAAAATGATGTTTAACACATGCACTACAGTATTTGATTTGAATTAGCACCTGTTGTAAGATAACCATAGAAAGTATGCACAAGGACTCTCCAGACTTTATATGGTTGGTACCACTAACTGTTGCAGAGTGGTCAACCAAATTGGATGGCACAAACAGAAACAATCCTGTAAATTTGAAAGATAGCCAGCACTTATAAGTTTTATTCCAATTCCATCCATACTGTAGAAACTAGATACCAATTAAATTACGAGTTCCTACTATCTCTGAATTTGTGATTGGAGCACAACCCTGCAGCCCTTGTATTGCAAATTAAATTATTTTGTCGAGAAAGGACTTAAATGTAACACTAGAATAAGAATTAGGCTACTTGCACACTAAAACGTTGCGTTAGGTGCCACGTTAAGGTCTCATAACGTGCCCCTAACGCGACGCCTGGTGCTCTTCGATGTGGACGTCAGAGTGAGCCGCGTTGTGCAGCTCACTCTGGCGTTCGTGATGCGTACTCTTGGACGCATGCGGCATCACGTGGTCCCGCCGGCCAATCGCCGCACGGAGCGGCCGCTCCAGGAAGTAAACACTGCACGTCACAACGTGCAGTGAATATTAATTAGCCATGTAAATGGGAGAGCTGGCAGGCGCTCGGATGTTAATATTGTGACAGGCAGGTAAACGACAACCAGGTTTACTACGTGCTCAAGACTCAAAAGGCAAAGTCTATGCAAAAAATGTAGAGAAGAGCATGAAAGGTCTGGCACTGTAGTTTTAATATCAGCATGGATGTAAACAATGCAGGAAGTATCAAACCATATGTAGATGTGACAATGTGCAGTAGATATTTTCGTGCAGCATGTTGGTAAACAAAAAGTCACTTGCAAATGTACAAGGTGCTGTACCTGGTTGTGGGGAGGTGGCAGGTGTGGGCGCCAAGTGGTGCACGGCCTGACGACCGTTTCGCAGGGCAAAGTGCCTGGCTTCTTCTAAGGGGAAGTGCACGAAGTGACTAGAACGATGGCGGACTTAAGTATGCGTCATCCGCATACTTCCGGTCCGCTATGTGAGGCCCTCCTCTTCTCTATAATTGGTCCGGGCGTAAGCTGCGCAGAGAAATGGAGGAAGGGATGGGCGCGGCCAGCTAGAGTGATCGCAGGCGCGCGTCAGTGGTGATGCTGCAGCCATGTGATCTAAGGTCGCACCCTCCCTTCCTCTCTGTACAGCTGGAAGCGTAATAAATGCTTATGTTTCAAAGCGTCATGTGGTTGCTATAGTGAGCGGGATGGCTACGCCCCACATAGATACTGGTGGACGCAGGAGCCCGTCAGATATAACACAACCAGAGTGCTGAAACCGCTGTAAAACAGCAGTTGAACCGCACTAAATAAGACATTGAGGTATTCTCACTTGTCAGGGCTTATTAGCCCATTGGCTATGAGCTGGACTTTGCAGACGGTTCCGGAACAAGAAGGTGTGGCAAGAGGGGAGGGGGGATAACAGTGTACCTACTGTGAAAGGAAGGGGGCAGAGTGAAGAAAAGGAAAGTGAGGTGGAATGGTTAAAAGAAAGAAAAAAGGGGTGAAGGAGGAAAGGTGATAGGTACACCGTGGGGAGGTAAGGGTGAGAAAGATAGGGACAGCCTAAAGAGTAGCCACACAAGAAAGGCTGGACTGGTTCATCTGATGGCAAATTATGAAAAGGCGGTCAGCAGGAAGTACTCAATCAAATTTTTATTATTATCGTCAAACGTTGACTAAAATAATTTTTAATTGATAAAAATGGGAGCAAATAGAAGGGATCCCCCATGAAAAGGAAAGAATAGGGAGAAGGAACCGACCAAATTCTCCCAAATCCGAAAGGACAATGTAAAGACACTGTCTTTTCAAAAAAACATAATGCCAAAATAGGAACCGTCTAAGGGGCAACAAAGGGTAGTGAGGGTAGCAATTCCTGCGCTTACGTAGGAACAATACAGAGTTACAAGACTTCGTAGAGCAGGCGGGCGACCTCAAACAGCGGCTTATGGCTCGAGGATACAAAGAAAAAGATCTCGATCAAGCCATCAGAAAAGCCACCTTGAGAAATAGGTCAGAGTTAGTAAGAAGAAAGGCCCCTACTAAAGCCAAAGAGACAATAGCTTTCTCCTTCGAATTTTCCCCCATGGCCAAACAAATAAAATGGGCCTTCAACAGGAGTTGGTCACTCCTGCTTGAGGACCCAGTGTTAAAAGCCAGTCTACCACCTCAACCTTTGGTAGCTTTCAAAAGAGCACCGACAATCGGTGACGTCTTGGTTCACAGCGATTTTCGCGCTAATTCACAGCGCACTTGGCTGAGCGGGTTCTCCTCCACAGGTAATCACCGTTGCGGCTTTTGTAAAGCCTGCCATCTTCTTAAAACGGGCAGACTGTTCCAATTGGGCCCAATCTCACACAATGTAACCTTCTTTGCTACATGCAGAACCAAGTTCGTCGTATACGCTCTATGGTGTCCGTGCCAACGTTTTTATATCGGTAAAACCACGAGAATGGCAAAAGAACGCATCCTAGAGCACGCACGACTGTTGCCCAAGGGTAAAGGATGCCCAAGATTAGTCGAACAAATGACAGAAGCCCACCAAAAGAACCCCGATTTGCTCTCTTTTGCAATTATTGACATATGTAACGTCCCCCGCAGAGGTGGGGATAGGAAAAAACTCCTGCTCAGACAAGAAGCGCACTGGATTTTGCGCACCAACGCAATGGGTGCCTTGGGTCTTAACGATTACATAGACCTTGCCTGCTTTCTCGATCCATAAGTTCTTACTTCTTCACCCTCACTACCCTTTGTTGCCCCTTAGACGGTTCCTATTTTGGCATTATATGTTTTTTTGAAAAGACAGTGTCTTTACATTGTCCTTTCGGATTTGGGAGAATTTGGTCGGTTCCTTCTCCCTATTCTTTCCTTTTCATGGGGGATCCCTTCTATTTGCTCCCATTTTTATCAATTAAAAATTATTTTAGTCAACGTTTGACGATAATAATAAAAATTTGATTGAGTACTTCCTGCTGACCGCCTTTTCATAATTTGCCATCAGATGAACCAGTCCAGCCTTTCTTGTGTGGCTACTCTTTAGGCTGTCCCTATCTTTCTCACCCTTACCTCCCCACGGTGTACCTATCACCTTTCCTCCTTCACCCCTTTTTTCTTTCTTTTAACCATTCCACCTCACTTTCCTTTTCTTCACTCTGCCCCCTTCCTTTCACAGTAGGTACACTGTTATCCCCCCTCCCCTCTTGCCACACCTTCTTGTTCCGGAACCGTCTGCAAAGTCCAGCTCATAGCCAATGGGCTAATAAGCCCTGACAAGTGAGAATACCTCAATGTCTTATTTAGTGCGGTTCAACTGCTGTTTTACAGCGGTTTCAGCACTCTGGTTGTGTTATATCTGATGGGCTCCTGCGTCCACCAGTATCTATGTGGGGTGTAGCCATCCCGCTCACTATAGCAACCACATGACGCTTTGAAACATAAGCATTTATTACGCTTCCAGCTGTACAGAGAGGAAGGGAGGGTGCGACCTTAGATCACATGGCTGCAGCATCACCACTGACGCGCGCCTGCGATCACTCTAGCTGGCCGCGCCCATCCCTTCCTCCATTTCTCTGCGCAGCTTACGCCCGGACCAATTATAGAGAAGAGGAGGGCCTCACATAGCGGACCGGAAGTATGCGGATGACGCATACTTAAGTCCGCTATCGTTCTAGTCACTTCGTGCACTTCCCCTTAGAAGAAGCCAGGCACTTTGCCCTGCGAAACGGTCGTCAGGCCGTGCACCACTTGGCGCCCACACCTGCCACCTCCCCACAACCAGGTACAGCACCTTGTACATTTGCAAGTGACTTTTTGTTTACCAACATGCTGCACGAAAATATCTACTGCACATTGTCACATCTACATATGGTTTGATACTTCCTGCATTGTTTACATCCATGCTGATATTAAAACTACAGTGCCAGACCTTTCATGCTCTTCTCTACATTAATTAGCCATGTGCCTGGCCGCTCTCTGCTCCTCCCCAACATTACTGAGCATGTGCAGACAGTCTAACGCGGCTTAAGCCGCTGTAACGCTATAGTATGCTGCACTTTCTGAAGAACGTGCAGCGTTACATGTAACGCAACGTGGGCAGTGTGAACAGCCCACTTGTGTTACATTGCTGTGCGTTGGGGGAGCGTTACAGGCTGCACTAATGTGCGCCTGTAACGTCCCTGTGTGGAAGCAGCCTAAGAGTGGACATTTATCCAAAGGCTTGCATATTGGTCTTCACAAAGCTGGAGCAATGTAAGGCAGAATTTTAACAGTATAGTGTCACATTTTAAATCGGTATGTAACTGCAGATCATCACTTACAGGGTGTAACCAAAAAAGAGAAGTCTATAGATTGCTTCAGTGCAGGGCTGTAAAAATGATTCTTGTTTTGCCTTTGCATTCCAAACTGGTGTGCAGAACTGCTGGTTTTATAGCACACTTAAACTCACAAAAGGAACAAGATATTCATAGATGAGCCTCTTAGTTGATAGAAAAATGCAGAAAACCTTTTATTGATACATACTTAAGTGTGGGACAACCACTCCACTGGGGACAATACGCAATCAAATCCAGGGTTGTGGAGTCGTGGAGTCGGAGTCGGAGCAATTTTGGGTGCCTGGAGTCGGAGTAAGGAAAAAATGCACCGACTCCGACTCCTAATGAATTTGTAACTGTAATTAAAATAGAAAATATGATAAAATGTTCTATTTCTCACATAATAGTCATTAAAAATAATGTGTATATATACAGTATATATACAGTAATAGCTGTGCTCAGTCCACAAAAATGAAATAAACCAATCAAAATTAGTTACTTGTGCTGCTTCAATAAAGCAGTCCCCGTATTTTTAAAGTCAGATATACACCACTGATTGTGACTGTATATATGATGTGCACACAGGAATCTTATATATACTAAATAACGTCTATGCTGTAAGAATAAAGCCTGATGTGTAGCCGTGTCACTAATAGAGATGGTCAATGAGATGGAAATAATTCTGCGTTGATTCTGATTTATGCAAATGTAGGCACTCTCTTTGCTCATTAAATCAAATAATTTGATATGTTGTTAAAATTTGGTTTGGTGACTACAAATTAAAGGGTACCTGAGACGGATGAAAAGTAAAGTTTTATACATACCTGGGGCTTCCTCCAGCCCCCTTTAGGTCAATCAGTCCCTCGCTGTCCTCCGCCACCTGGATGCTTCTGCTATGAGTCCTGGTAATTCAGCCAGTCAGCGCAGTCCAGCCACGTGCCGCTCCTACAGCCAGGAGCGTTCTGCACCTGCGTAATAGTGCTGCGCAGGTGTAGTACGCTCCCGGCAGCGGAGTGTGTGCATGCGCACTACGCCAGACTGGCTCAAGTACCTGGACTCAGCAGAAGATCCAGGTGGCGGAGGACAGCGAGGGACTGATTAGCCTGAAGGGGGCTGGAGGAAGTACCAGGTATGTACAAAACTATAATTTCATCTGTCTCAGGTTTACTTTGTTACACAGTACTATACTCTACATATGCACTCCCTACAGAGCTTTAGGGAATCCACTGAGAATGTTGTGCACATTGAACACAGAGGTGTTGTCTATCACCCATAAACCTGGTTCAGATTTTACATGAAGAATGTGTAATAGAGGAAGAATCTCCTTATTCCCCTGCAGAGTACCTGCACATCACTCTTACATGTACCCACAGTTACACTGCCTAGGGCCTGATCAATGTTCAGATTGTGCATGAAGAATGTGTAATAGAGGAAGAATCTCCTTATTCCCCTGCAGAGTACCTGCACATCATTCTTACATGCACCCACAGTTACATTGCCTAGGGCCTGATAGATGTTGTTTGTTCCGGTTTGTACCTTTTACAAGTACTCTTACCAAGGACTAGTTTTATTCTAAAGGGAATAAATATAGTAGTCTACATATTCTTCTCACTTCAGTTGTCTTGTAAAATTCCTAAGCGTTGGCAATAAGAGACGAATTTCACGTTACATACTGTTAATCAACAAAATTGTAATATGCAAATTAGGAGTCGGAGTCGAGGAGTCTGAGTCGGTGGAATCCTAAACTGAGGAGTCTGAGTCGGTGGATTTTTGGACCGACTCCACAGCCCTGTTAAAATCAATAAAAAAAGTTAGCCAGGGACTCGACCTCAATCAGTCATACAAAGCCGTTGCTTAGCACTCCTGGAATCCAGCGACAACTCCTCAGTTGCAAATGGACGCCGTCCTGCCGGGCTTCCGGGATCAGCGCCCATGTGTGGCGCGGCTGCGTCTCTCTAGGTGCGCGCACGCACCCTTAGTTAGTTTATGCTTGCTTAAGGGGGCATAGCCACAGCACTGGCGCTAAGGCCAGGGTATTTAAACCCTGACGTATTGCTGCTGCATTGTCCACGCCGTTCCTGCATGTCTGTCACACCAGTCTGCTGTGTCACACTGGTCTGCCCTGTTAGTACGGCCCTTGCCTGTCCAGTCGGTCCTAGCACTTCAGTACTTAGTCTCCTTCCATAGCAAGGTAACCCCTTCTGTTTTTCTCATATCTGGTTGGGTGGTCCTAGCGGTTGTGACCTGTTGAGCAACCGGCAGCAAAGTAGTCTGCCACCCATTATGATAATATAGTTCATTCATATGTAATGTGGAATATGCTTTCTTGACGGGAATAAAGGCACAAATAAGACAGGTGCAAATGTTGCGTCAACTGTAATAGCTTTTGCCACAGTTTGTAAGTGGCTAAAAATATAGGTCTGAAGAACCCTGGGAAAATAAGTTTACTAATAACGTAGATGGGGGAATGTAGCATCAATAGAATCAGACAAATCCTAAATTGCACTCCTCCTATCTAATAGTTTGTATAAGCCTTGTGTGTGCCAGTAGCACAACAGTATACACAGCGTATTCAAAGTAAGGAACCCTAAATCCCTCTACTGCAAAGTAGTAGTAAATAACATGTTATTGCTTGTACTATGTTACCATATTCTTATGAATTTTCATGTTTCCATTATAAACTGTAAAATACCTTATTTACTTGCAGTCATGTGATCCCAGACTAGGCTTTCCTGATAGGCCACGTTCTTCCCATCCCTTTTCTTATAGAGTGCTGCAGAAGGCTTTATGATGACCTTACCCCCTCAAAAGGCGAATTAACAAATGGGTGCTGAATTCTACATGGGTGCAGTTTATATGTTTGACTTTCAGAAGCTAAAATTAAACTTTTTGGGAAAGCAACAGTTGGGGCCGGATTTCTGAAAAGACCACAAAGGCAATGGTGCTGAAAAAAAACAGAAGAGTGGCAGGATTTGGGAGAGATAAGAGGCCACATGTCAAAGTAATTAGTGATTAGTGCCAGGGTTGTAGAAAGCAGAACTCTTGATCCAGTAAGAAGTTTTCCTGTACAACACAAATTCATAGGAGTATTAGCTCCACTTTAGAATTCTAGCTGTCAGATAATGGAGTGGGCCAGCTGCCCTTCATTTCTTCCTCCAAACCCTTACCAGGGTCATAAATCTTAAACATAAAGAGATTTTTTCCCCTACAAAAATGTATGGCAGCAGCCTCTATGCTCAAGCTTAACCCCTTGCAGGCTCATTTGAAAGGTATTTGATGAGAATTGTACCGTGTTAAGGTGGCCATACACTCGTTAGATTAGCAGCAGATAGATCATCAGATTTCTGATCTATCTGATGTGTTTAGGAACATTTTTTACTAGGAACAAATTTCCAATAGATTTCAGTATGAAATCTATTGAAAATCGATCTGATGGCATTTTTTTGCCATCAGATTTGCATTAGGGCCAATGCAAAATGATAAGCAATCTCAACAGATCGACCTAGATTTTCCACCCTGCCAGATCGATTGAGATTGATCGAAATCGGCCGCAAATCGATCGATTTGGGAATTTAAAAGAATAGATTTCTGATCGTTCGATCGATTCTATAGCATTGATCGATCGATCGATTGCTGAAATCAACCATTGTATGGGCCCCTTTAGCCATCAGTAAGAGAATCAGTAAAATGAATGAGTCTGAAGAAGGCATAGCAATAAAAGCAGCATTTCAATATGCATGGGTGCGTCTTTTTTTTTTTTTTTCTTTCTTCAAACTCAATAGCCTTGCTGTCCTAAATTCCATTGTTATCAGGTCAGCAGCAATGGATTTGGTTACCAGATTGTCATAGAACAGACCATGTTAATAGGTAAACAGAAGACAGATTAACTGTTCTTTAAAGGTACATACACATGTCTGATTTTTTTTTTTCCAAACGATCGGTCGTTTAGACCGGTCATTTGGACGTCAAGTCAAAGGTGTGTACAAACGATCGTTCAGCTGAAAAGACTGGTTTTGACTGATCCGTCAAGCATAATGCCAATATGTGATATGCAATACAGAACTTTGTGCATTACAAATTGTGATATTTGTTTGCTTAAAAACCTGAATCTGCATTAGGACTTCAAAGCTCAGCTTCAGGCATAAATCTAAATAAACCATATAATGGCTCATTAATCAGAGCATTGGTATCGTCTTAATGTTAAATTATATTTCTGTATCTAAAAAAAAGTTCTTGATTTGTTGATCATGTGACTAGCTGCAGCTGGGTGCAGGAAGTCTATTTCAGGCTCTGTGAGTGAGGCCTGGATTGCAGCATACTCTGTTCATACTTCAAGAGTGAAGCAGGAAAAATAGGCACCTATTAATAAGCTGCAAATGGGGGCAGAGAAAGGAAATTTGGGCGCACGGCAGTGGCTTATATTTTCCTTCTTTGCTGCAAAACATGGCTTTTATAATGGCCACAATATGCGGCAATCAAGGTACATTTTGGCGCCAGGAGCCGTCTGATTAGCGGTAGTGATTTGTAATATCAGAGCTGAGGCTTGCAGAAATGCAAACACTGGCATTGGATTGCCGCAATACCACTATTCTGCAATGCAATTCCAGTTCTTGTGTATTTCTGCAAGCATTTTCGCTATTCCGCAATGCGATGCCGCTGTTTGCATTTCTGCAATGCAATGCTGCTATAACCCAACGTAATGCCGCTATTAGCATCTCTGCAAGCCCCAGCACCTGAGGTTATTTCAAGTTACTACCAATAATCGGGTGCCTCCAGGTGCTGAAATTTAACTTGATTGCTGCGCATCACGGCTTTGCGGTAGAGTAGGGGAGGAAAGCCTTAGGGGGGTTTAGGGTTAGGTGCCACCAGGGGGGTTTAACTATAGGCACCACCAAGGGGGGGGGGGTCATTGGGTTAGGCACCACCAGGGGGTTCTTAGGTTTAGGCACCACCGGCGGGGGGGTCTTAGGGTTAGGCATCAGTAAAGGGAGGGAGCTATTTGGAAAACAGAACTGAGTTCCACCAACGCTCTTTTGCATAGATAACTCAAGTGATTTAACTCTTCCTGTACTGGAAAACATGATACTTTTTTTTTTTTTTTTTTTTACTTTGCTCTATTTGTTATCTGTACTACACATACAATTCATTATCTCATAAGTTTATTTTCACTTCAGATTTGCTTTAAAGAGGACCTGAGGCAGAAAAAACATACTATTTGAACCAGCTCTTCTCCCTGAGTTCAACGATCCGCTCCTGCGTACATATGTAATCGCCGCTGGGAGAGTTGGGCACAGGATACAGCCGGTATATGGCTTATCCTGCTGCTGCACAAGTTCCAGCGACGTTAATTACTATTCCCCCTCTAGGTCCACATGGATAGTGGGGAATTATAGTGTTTTAAAATGTAACTTCTGCTCCGTCTTCTGACAGCGCAGAAGTTACTCACTGTGCGCCCAATTGCCCGCCGCTCTTTGCCATCCTGTGGTGCTCCATTCATCCGCTAAGTTGCAGGGAAGTTTTATTCTTTTTTTTTTTTAAGTTGGCCACGACCCCAGAAATCACGATGCTGCAGCATCTCTGCTCCCACAGAGCTCTCTGAGAACTGTGAAGTGACACATAAGGGTGGGAAAGGGGTGGAAAGATTCAGGGAATGGCTCAGAGAAAAGGCGTTCCTAACCCCAGAGTGGGTGCTCCAGAGTTCCTGCAAAGGATGCCCCTTCCCCTATTAGTATGCTGACAAGCTGCTTGTTGGCAATTACAGGGGGGCACAGTAACGGGAAGGGGGGACAGAGAGCAGTGCAAAGAGGACATTTGTCACTGAGCAAAGAACGTGCATTGGTGTCCATTTGTAGAATAGCACTCGTCTCGGTACACTTTAATGGCTGCAGCTCTCTAGCATTTTGAGTCTAACCGGAGAAAAGCGCTATATGTTGGTAGTATTATTATTATTATTATTATTATTTATAAGCACTTTGCCACTTATAAAGCCCTATCCCAAGTGCATTAGTTAATATATGAAGAAAAAAACTGTATGTAAAATGTTGTTTGCCATGTATAAAATGATGCATTAGATCAGGTCCCTAGGTGCACACTGCTGATGGCTGATGCCTCCTGCTCTCTCCTAGCTTTCACAAAATTTGAAATTCAGCCCCATCCAGTTATGTACCCATAGTGACAAGGGTCATGTGACAGGAGGGCAGGTCTAATTGCTCTCATAACCATGTTTTCCTTGTGACTGAAAGCCAATCCCTGAGTGTTTAGTAACTGAAGAGCCATGGCTACAACAAACACTGCATCTGGATCTGCAGTTCACTAACTTTAGTGAAATCCGTCAGTATAACAGGGGGTCATACTGACTGCTTCACTAAAGTTATTTGGTCACTTGATAATGTCAGTGTTCCAACTTCCAGAAAGAGGAAAGGGAGGAACAAGCCTCAGTACAGTAGAATCTTGTTATAGTAAACTCTGATGTAGTAAACCTCTGTCTTTAGCAAAATCAGTCCCCAGGTCCCGAACACGTGCCTGTAAGACTATACAATGCATGACCAATCCTGATATAATAAACTTTGCGTTGGTCCATGAAAAGTGTGTCAGGCAATGTTTTTAGGATTGTGTTTATACTGTAAGACTTTTTATGATAATTCCCATGAAATTGGTATTTGTATCCCTGTTATGATAAAATAAAGTGTTATAATTTTTTAGTAAACCCCCAATTTGTTCTGCTGTGTTTGCATTGTTGTATCATTGCCGGTGCTGGCAGCTCTGCTCTCTCTTGCTTCACCATAGAGTCAGCCAAGAGCTAAAAAGCTGTATGGGAAATGGGTGACAAATGATCCAGAACAATTGATTCAGTTGACTATCATTGCAAGTGCTTATGGGCCTTGAGTCATCATGTTTTTCTTACCATATATGCACTCATAAATAAATATGGCTGAGCTGGGATTAAAAGGCATCTGTGAACCATTTGTTTGTGTATCTACAGCCCTCTCTTGCTGCAAGTGAAGTCTCTGAAGGAAGATTTGCAGAAAGGTAATCTTTGTGATTTGTTTTTACAGTTTCCATTGCTAATTAGCCTTGTCCTTGTATATTCGTCCAGCTGACCAGTCTCTTTCTGTGCAGAAACTGTTAGTATTGACCAGACAGTGGCTCAAGTTTTTCGTCTAAGGCCATATCAAGATGTTTTTGTCAATGTGGTTCATCCAAAGGTAAATTCATGGTCTCATTTACATAAAGCTAAGCATTAATAGTTCACACAAACATATTTACTTAACCAGTTCACCCCCAAGGGTTTTTATCCTAACGGACCAGAGCAATTTTCAGTTGTCAGCGCTCCTCCCTTTTATTCCCTAATAACTTTATTACTACTTATCACAAGAAAATGATCTATACCTCGTTTTTTTCGCCACCAATTAGGCTTTCTGTGGATAGTACATTTTGCTAAGAATTTTTTTATTCTAAATGCATTTTAATGAGAAAAACAGAAAAAAAAAGAAAAAAAATCATTATTTCTCAGTGTTCAGCCTTTATAGTTTTAAAATTAAACATTCTCCTGTGGATAAAACAAACACGTTTTATTTGCCCAGTGGTCCCGATAATTAAACCGTTTAGATTATGTCCCTACCACAATGTATGGCGACAGTATATTATTTTGAAATATAAGTGGTTATTTTTCTGTTTGTTCTGGCCATAATTACAAGCCCCTATGTAATAAATTAAAATTAATTTTCCCCCATAAAATATAGAATAAAAAAAGGTGAGTCCCTAAGGTAACTATTTATTTATTTTTTTTAAGCTGATTTTTTTTTTTACAAGTGTTTTTTTTGGGGGGGAGGGTTGGAAGTGTAATTTTATTAATGATGTGTATATACTTGAAAATGTATGTATTTTGTAAGTGTAATATACTTTTTGGCCACAAGATGGCGCTGGTTAACACTCATAGGACGTGTTCACTTTTTTTTTTTTTTTTTTACACACTTTATTAAACTGTTACATTTCCTGTTTATGTGAATGGACGTAGCCGCTGTTCGCGGTCACGTCCATTCACTCCAGGCACTGCGATTGGGTAGAGGACTGTTCAGTCCTCTTCCCCAATCGCCCAGCACGGGATCCCGACGGTAATGGCGGCGGTAGCGGCGGACACACGGCGGTAGCAGCGGCGGGAATGCGCGACGTATTAAAACGTCATGTTGCTGTTAATAGCGGTAAGCATGACGTTTTAATACGTTAGGATGGCGGTAAATGGTTAAAGGAATACTATCAATACCCAAGTGTTCTAAAATGACAATGTACAAATAATGTCGAAGTAGCTGTGTAAACATTTTCCTACTTTTCATGTTAAATATCAGACGCAAAAGCTGTAATTTATTGAGGGTAGGATTTAGCTGTGCATAGAAGGATCCACAGACCAAGTGCTGGTAGAAAAATGCTGTTGTTCTTTATTCAAAAGATTCCACATGACATGGCAATAAAACCACAAGGTTCAACTGACGCGTGTCGGGCTTACAATCTGCCCTTAGTCTGAGAATTGGCCTGGCTTTCCTGGTCCTGCACCTGCTGGTCTGATTTGAGGGGGTAGAGCGTTTTGAACTTTCCCACTGCTCTAGGATTTAGCTGTATTGGGACAAATCAATTGCAGAAGGGGTGTCTGCTTCAATGCACAGCCAGAGTTGCATATCAGACTACAGAATGCAAATATCAAACATATCAAACTCTGAAAGCAAAAACAGTATGAAAAGCTGTGACAATTAGTTACATTTCCTCTGCTCTCTTCAGACACCTCAGTCAGAAACACAGGACACAGAAGCTGCAGCTGTTGGGAGCTTTCTCTCTGTCACACACAGAGTTACACATAGAGTTAACTGGTCAAGTGTGAGGGGAATTTCCCCTCTCCTCATGGCTCAGTCTGTCAGTTTTGGCGTTAGTAAAGTTTGAAAGTATTTTGATAACCGTAAACAAAGAGGTTGCTACTAAAATGTATACACCAGTACTTAGCAGCACTTCCCAAACATTCCTGTGTCAACTGAAAAAAATATGTGAATCAATAGTATTCCTTTAATAATCACTTATGCTGCTTCTAAAAGTAATACCTATGTATAAAGGGTCTAGCTCGGGGTTAGTCCCTTCCTCGTGCACAGCAGTGACTCACATTGGCCTGTAAAAGCTGTGCAGTTTGGTCCGTTTACAACTGACATGTCAGCCAGTGCCATTGCGATGTGTCACAACCAGGTAGTAGGCTATGGAGGAGTGTGGCGATGCTGGGCAGTGAGTGAGGCAAAAAGTGTGCCGTGCGGCCGAGAACATTTGAGGGAGCTGCCATAGGCCGCAATGGGAATTATGGTTCTAGCGGCGTTCAGTGAGTAATTTGTTAGTAGCTAGTACAGGCCTCCTATTCAGCCCAGAAAATTGAATATTATGGATCTACAGGTATTTGTGTCAATGCACAGCTGAGCCTGCTTCACACTGTACTATAAACTTACAGTACAGATAAGATGAGACACTAAAGCGTTTCTATGTTTTTGTGTGTATGTATCCTAGGATGTGACACTTGACCTTGTGGAGTTGACCTTTAAGGACCAGTACATAGGGCGTGGGGATATGTGGAGACTGAAAAAGAGCTTGGTAAGTTCTAAGTGTACAAAACATGGTGACAAGGAGATACTGCATTTTCATTCTTGTTCACAGTGAAATATGAAAAAGTAAACTTATTTTAGTTTTTTACCACAAACACTACCTTAAAGGACAACTGTGAAAGCTGATAATTTGGCAGAAGTCTTGTAATAGAGGGGAGAAACTTGGGAATAATAAATAGTTATGAGCGAATTGTTTTACGTGTGCCCCTGAACTGCACCGCTCAAAGAGCATCTCATATAAGAGGAGTCTGCATCAGAATATAGAAGAGACCATTCGTCATGAGGAATGGCGTTATGTGTGGAATCTATAGTGTGGCAAAGTCTGAGGAGTCCTCCTCCTGTGTGATGACCAAGTAATGCTCCCTCTCTGCAGTGTTCTATTGTGCTTATAGTAAACCATCTTGGCTGTCTGCTGTTGCACAGAAACAGTAAACTGTGTACACTATGTAGGGGTGGGCGGGAGGATTTATTGTATTAGTGGGGAGGCACCTTTGCATCTATATTTTGTGTTGATATACACTCAATTCCTGTTTCCTAGTGCAGCCTGTGGAAACGCGATCCCCACAGGCTGCGTGCACCCCAGAATATATTAAAATGTGCCCATCCAATGATACACAAAAGCCTCCCAGCCATCCAGGCATAGCGTACACTGATTACTGTTGCAATGGCGGACATCCGAAAAAATGATTCTCTCCACAAGCACAACAGAACACTTACGGGTATGTTGCTGCGATCATGCTGCTTTCAGCAGGGGGGTTGACTCGTCACACTACAGATTCAACACATATCAGGCACCCCCATGATGGATGGTCTCTTCTGCATTTGAATGGTGCCGTTTCAGGACACATTAAAAAAATTGCTTATAACTTATCATTCCCAAGTCTCTCTTCTCTTTTTTCAGGGCTTCTGCCAAAATCTTCAACTTTGATAGTTGTACTTTAATTTTCTGTTGATCATAACATTTTGTATTCTTGAAAATATTTCATTTGTAGCCAATTGCCATTTTGGACTGATGAAACTACATGGTTAGTGGTTAAATACAAACAAGAATGCATCCAGTAGAAACTACCATACTTTCCTTTGTTGGTAAATACTATGACTGGGATACATGAGAGCTTTCAGAGAAATGTTACTATTGAAAACTGAGTGGGCAGGACTTGACTTTCACATATTGCTTAAACCAGTGTCCTGAAAAAGACCGGTGAGTGTTCGACCTAATGATTAGCTTATTCCTTTTGGTCTACATTACTGAGCTCAGATCATACTTTGTACTTACAGGTCAGTTCTTGTGCATACATTACACAGAAGGTGGAGTTTGCAGGAATCAGGTAAGCTGACTTTTTTTTTCTGTGTTTGTGAAATAGTGAACATTTTATGCTCAGAAGTGGTCTATCTGGTTACTGCATGGAGAGCTCAGAGGAAGTGAACAGACCTCTTTCCTCTTTTTATTTTTTTTTTTGGCTCAGAAATAGTTAGTACTGTATGCCTGGCAATCAGATCAGATAACACATTGTAAAGGCAGTTTGGTTGTTGTTTGTTGTGTTTCACACATGGCTGATACAGGTAGTGTGAGTCTATTCAAAACACTTGAGTAGCATTTTTTTGGAGTGTAATATTCACCTTTCATCTTTCCAGATCACATACAGCTCTGCATGCGTATGGAAAAGGATACTCCAGTACATTATATGACCATTGATAGATTTGGTAGTGTTGAACTGTGTCATGTAATGATAAATTATTTTAGTTTATGATGTATTAAAGTGTACCTACATTATAAATTACACTTTGCTTTAAAGGGACACTTAAAGCGGAATATAACTCTGCATTTCAACTTTGCTCTAAAACATTATTTACAGTATATTATATGCAACCACAGTGTTCTCCCCAGAGCCTTTTACCAGGGCGGGCCGCCCGGGTCATCTCCCCCAAGCGCCCGGCTGATAATATCAGCGTTCTGTGTGCTCATTAGTTAGCAGCAGCGGCTGTCTCATTGCAGCCAGCTGCTGTCACTCAGGGATGCTGCCTCCGCCCTCCTCCTCAGCTCCCGGCAGTTGTGTGGAGGGGCGGGGAGTGCAGGTGACGTCACGCAGCTCAGTTCGTTGAGCAGCAGAATATCGGAGAGGAAGGGAGAAGATGCAAGATGCGTGGCTCAGTTCTCTCTGTGGAATGCAATGTTTAGCCAGACGCTCCTGTCCTCATCTCCCTGTATTCATCCAGCTGCCAGCCATTGCGTGTTTGTGTGTGTCTTGCTGGCTGCTGCTGAAGGAGGGGGGATGCTTGACCCTTTGACCTCCTGATTACCCTGCCCTGCGACTGAGTACCACGGGCTCTGACTAATGCCAGAAGTGTTACAGGTGAGAGGGAGCTGCAGAATGAGGGGGAGATAGGAGATGGTCACAGACTCGCAGGGCAAAGCCAGACAGCAGCAGAGTGATTAGTGACACCCTGGCCCCTTGACAACCATACACCCAGCTATATTCCGTGTGACTGACTGAATTTGAAAATGAAACTACCAAGATTTTTTCCCCATGTTTCCTATATACATGGGTGGTGTAAGAGGGGATATCTGGGGCCATAGCATGATATTCATAAGCTGCCTGCTTATCAATATCATGCCATGGCCCAGAAATCCTCTTTTCCTCACTAGGACCGCCCATGTATATAGGAAAAGCTGCTAGTTTCATTATCAAATCAGCTGAAGAGTAGTTAAAACTTTAAGAGACACTATTAGAAGAAAATGGCAAGCTACTTACCTGGGGCTTCCTCCAGCCCCTAAAGTTGTTCTTATTCCTTGCAGTCATTCTGGGTTGCTTTGTTCCTCTGCTGCCCCCTCTGAACTCTGCATGCGTGGCCACTTGCCACTCGCCTCCTCCATAATGTTCCCGTGTCCGGTAGCGTGCTGCACTTGCACAGTAACTAAAAATTGCTACTGTGCATGGGCAAAACGCTCCCACCCACAAGAGCATGATCGAGGAGGTGCGGTGATAAGGAACACAGCAGCTTGGAATGGCGGTGAGGGAGCAGGAGGGGATTCCTTTACACAAGACAGAGCCTAGCATGTCACTTTAAAGGGGTATGTGTGTGTGTGTGTGTGTGTGTGTGTGGGGGGGGGCGCGGGGGAAGTGATTCCCCACCTAGTAGCACCCAGAGTGTCTATCCCCACCCGGCTACTTTTTCATACCACCCGTCTGGAAAAAATTTCTGGGGAGAACACTGCAACCAGCATTATTTTTTTTTTTTTACTAGACCAGCATTGGAAGGGTTACACGGTGCTTTAAAGTTCCTGGAGATTTCTGCAGACGCATCGGAGGCTGACATAGATACATTTTGTTTACATAAATGTATCTAAGTGTTGAATGTGACTCATCTCTCTGACTGAGAAGGAGCTTGGAGGACAGCCAAAGAGTGTGTAACATTTATCAATAGATACATATAACTAGATAGAATGTAACAATCTGAACTTCTGCATATCTCTCCACGGAACTTTAAACCTCTGTGTTTAACCCTTCCAATGCTGGTCTAGTAAAAAAAAAATGCTTTTTGCATATAATATGCTGTAAATAATATTTTAGAGCAAAGTTGAAATGCAGGGTTATATTCCGCTTTAAGTCAAACAAAAAAATGAGTTTTACTCACCTGGGGCTTCCAATAGCCCCCTGCAGCTGTCCGGGGCCCACGCCGTCTCCCTCCGATCCTCCTGGCCCCGCCGGCAGCCACTTCCTGTTTCGGTGACAGGAGCTGACAGGCTGGGGATGCGAGTGATTCTTTGCGTTCCCGGCCTCAATAGCGCCCTCTATGCTGCTATAGCATATATCATATACCATATAGCAGCATAGAGGGTGCTAATGTGTTTGGGAATGCAAAGAATCGCTCGCGTTCCCGGCCTGTCAGCTCTTGTCACCGAAACCGGAAGTAGCCGCCGGCGGGGCCAGGTGGATCGGAGGGAGATGGCGAGGGCACCGGACAGCTGCAGGGGGCTATTGGAAGCCCTAGGTGAGTAAAACTCATTTTTTTTGTTTGACTTAAGTGTCCTTTAAACCTAACAAGTTGCCAAGATATATAAACTCACACATAAGAAAGTGTGATTTTCTCACCCCAGGGTCTGTATTCTATATATGGTCTTGAAATCCCCACCCACAGTGTGGAATTGGGCCAGGGGGATTTTTTTTCTTTCCAAACCATAGGTACAAAGGATGCTGGGGGATTAATGTCATAACTCCACCCATGTTCATGTTATCTAATCCAGGCAGGCAGACAGACCTCTGAAATAAGAATTATAGCAGACAGATGGGATAAGATAGGCTGCAGCAGTTCTTCTGTCTCACCTCTCTCCTACACACTGTGAAAATAGAAGTAATTTGATCCAGGCAGAAAAACAGCAGGGGAGGTAACCGGGCTGGAGGGGAGGGCACAATACTGAGGGTGTACTTAAAGAGAATCTGTACTCTAATATTCTTACAATAAAAAGCATACCATTCTATTCCTTTTCTCCTCTGCCCCTCTGTGCTGTTTCTGCCACTCTCTGCTGCAATCCTGGCTTGTAATTAACAGTTTTAGGCAGTGTTTACAAACAAACTAACCAGCTTGTGATAGGCTCACATAAACAGAGTGTGTGAGTCATACAGAGTGTGCAGGGGGCCTGCAGAGGGTATGTATCGCTTCTATCCAATCGCAAGCAGCCCTGCACATTCCACACATTCAAGCCTTAGCCGGACAGACACGACAGAGGAAAGGAGATAAGATTTATTACAGAGACAGTGCAATTAGGAAAGGCTGCAGTAAGCCAGAGCACATTAGAACAGGCATAGGAACTTATAGGATAGAACTAAGGCTGAAAAATTTGTTACAGTCTCTTTAAGCAAGGCTTCAGCATAAGGAAAAAGAAGGAAGTGCTACTACAGATATAAATGTGTGTCTGTTCTATCCAATGTCATAATAAGTATAACAAATATTACAATTCAATCCATCATGTTTAATACTTCATAGTTGTGTACTCGCTGTATTGCGTACACCATTATCCTGTCACCTTATAATAAAAAAAATATAAGGGAGAAGAGCACTTCATGGATATTTAAGCACTAGTTAAAGTCTCTTATGGATCTCCCATGTTTAGCCATAATGTGCCCCTTGAGTATCGCATTAATAAAGTGTATCCCCTGGCATGAAACAGAAAATGCCCACATACTTCCCTCCACCAGCAAGGCTCCATGCTCATGCTTGTCCCTTCTCTGGTGTCCCCTAAAGTTTTCACCGCTGTTGCTGTCTTGTTAATCAAAGTTTCTCCCCTTACTTCCACAAAACAGTTATTACCAGAGACGGATCGGAGGGGGGGGGGGGGGGGGCGGAGGCGGGTATCTTGCCCCAGGCGCAGTTTGTTGAATTCTTAAAAAGGCGGCATAGTGAATGGCAGTTTAGGCGACAAAACCTGACCTTTAGGCGCCAAAACCTGACCTTGCCCCAGGCGCAACTTGGTCTTGATCCGTCCCTGGTTATTACCCTAAGAAATGGGGAATGTTGGCCATTTTGGGAGACTAGGCTAAGAACCTTCTAGGCTGTCCTTCTGATCCACTGCCTGTAATACAATTAGCCATAGACCCTGAAAAAGCATGCAGATCAGATGTTCTGACAAATATCTGTCAAGATTAGCAGCATGCTTATTTCAGTTGTATAAATCACACTACTGATACATGAAACCACAGCAGGATGCCTAACTAAAATGCACTTTAAGCCACCAGCAAGCAAATACTCTTTTGGCAGACTGTTTTCACCTACTTTTGGGTCTTTTTTTGCAGCTGCGGTGTATTAAAAAATAATTTTAAACAGAAGATGAAAGATATCTCCTTTGAGAAAATTTGGAAGAAAAAAATTATTGCATGTGGGCCATTTTCTTTTAATCTTATAAATTATCTCTTCTTATTTGTCTATTTCATGCGTTAGCTACATTTAAAGGAATCATCAGGCTTATAAAAAAAAAGCTTTACTTGGGGCTTCCTCCAGCCCCTGGCAGCCATTCTGTGCCCTCATCGCAGCTCCAGAGGCTCCCAGCCCCCTCCAGTGTAGATGCTGACCTCGTCAAGTCAGCATCTACTGTGCCTGCATGAGCCGCGCTGTCGATCACTCGCACGTGGTTTTGAGTGTTCTGCGCTGGTGAGGTCGGCATCTACACTCGAGGGGACCGGGAGCCGCCGGAGCTGCGGCGAGGGCACAAGACGGCTGCCAGGGGCTGGAGGAAGCAGTGGGTTGGTGGTAAAGCCTTTTTTTTTTTTTTTTTTCTTTTTTTTTTTTTTCTTTTGCCTGATGATTCCTTTAAGGGGAAAAATAAGTAAGCATTGTGAATCAACCGCGTGGTCTGCTAATTTTGCTAACTTTTTAGCAACCCCTCTATGTCTCAGTATGACCCAGTGTAGGACAGGAACCATTTCCCACATAATAGTGGGCACTTTTTTAAAAAAAAATCAGTGTAGGTTTGTGGCACGAGTAATGATTTCCCCACTGAAGATGCTGTGAGATCTCTGGAAATGCCTTAGGGCTTGATTCACAAAAGCTGATCGCGTGCAAAAGTCCGCGTTATCGTGTTCAAATGTTTGCGATCACTGGACTTCACGTGCTAACTGTTTAGCACGCCTGTGCTAACAGTTAGCACGGGTTTGTGAATCAAGCCCTTTGTAAATCAGACCTACTGAGAAAAGGTTTGGGGAACAGCAGGGGAGGCAGCAGGTGGCTCAGTGGAAAGTTGAATACATTTTATACTCTTGTATATGAGTTTTTTTTTTTTTGTTTTTGTTTTTTTTTGCGTCCAGAAATTGCCTCTTATATCTGGTCACTGCAGAGAGTGCAGCAGTGCAATCCTACCCCGGTACCCATGTATGTGCTGCAGAATGCATTTCAGACCCCCACCCATATTGTGCTGACGTTTGCCTTGTATTGCACAGTCCAAGGACAGTGAAGCATACTTGTGAGTTAATGTATAGCTGTCTTTCTTGCTCTCCAAGTTTCCAAGCTCCTTCTCCTACTGTATGTCTCGCCTTACTTTGGAGTGGCAGTAAAAATAGGACCCAGAGGGAGGCTAGAGACACAGTGGCGACAGACTGAGAACCTGAGGGGGGCATTGACTGAAGAGAAGAGCCCAGCATTTTGGAACTCCGATTAGTTAGCTGTGCACTACCTCCTCCACAAACTCCACTGCCCACAGACTCTGCAAAAAAATGGTTGGCAGAAACATAATGGGTCGAGCAGCATATGGGGAGTCTAACTGGCAGAAGGAACTCTGCTGCATTCGACATGCCTGTATACAGGGAGGGAGTAACTGGTGCTGCTGCATTAACTGCAGATGTTCTAGTGATGGACAGCAAGAGCGGACCATGGGACTGGTGGTGAGACCAAAAGGGAAATTGCATGTCAATGGAGTGATGGTGGGAAGCAATTGAGTATATAGGATATCTGTTTTACTTCATACAAGCAATTCTTTACAGTCAATTTGCCAGTTTAGCAGCTTCTCTCCAGTTGAGCCTGATAAGCATGTTCTCTATGTACTGATCTGATCACTGGTATGTATCTCATGAGCTTATCTCCATTACAGAGCGCAAGCCGGAGAGTTATGGGTGAAAAGTGAAAAGGTGACTTGTGGATACATAAGTGAGGACACGCGGGTGTGTGTTTCTATTATACCTTTTTACAGCCTCCTATTACATTACTTCAGTTTATTTACTTTTTGCAATAATTCTGATGTGCCATCTTCTTTTTTGCAGGTCGTGTTTCGCTCTACCTCTGCCATGGTTTATATATTTATACAGATGAGTTGTGAAATGTGGGACTTTGATATTTATGGTAATGGTTTCAGTACTTCAGTATATTTTATATGCATGTCTAATCATACTCTGCTGAAATATGCACACTTATATAGAGGAACAGAGATGTGTGCTCGAACCAAGCAGCACCTGTTTTAAAATGGCTGCAGAAATGTCTGACACATTTAAAGGCACAGCACATGTAAATGTAATCTGCTTGCCAGAATATGCAGGGCCTACACTAACTGTACTGCTATGCCTTGCAAGAGTTAGCCCATGCAAAATAGTTTGCCTCTCAACAGGGGCACTGTGAGTAGTTCTTCTTAGGCCCCCAAGAAAGGGGAGCTTGCACACTTGTTGCCTAGAAGTGCTGCAACTGCCCCAGCGGAGGAATAGCCCTCCAAATGTGGCCACCATCTGGGGGGGGGGGGATGCACACAGGTGCCCCTGGAAGTAAAGATTCCCTACTTTATTGGCTTTTTTTCTGTTAATCCAACTGCAAAAGAATGCAAACTGCAATATCTTTTTTTCAAGTAATAGAAACTGATTGGTTAGCCATTGTCGGAAGTAAAATAACAAACAGATTATTCACATCTATAGTATGTAGCATGGACTGTCTCTTTTTGTCTTGCGACATGATTTATTGGAAGTTTTCATGGCATATACAGGAACAGAAAGCGAGGAGAACATTGAAAGCCTTTTTTTTATTCTAACATGTTTCTATTTATTCAAAACAAGCAAATATTTGTGCACTGAAGCTTTAAGGACAACAAGCTGCAGCAGGTGAAATGTGATCATCCTGTCCAGAGTTCCCCTTTAAGCATTAAGTCAAAGTCTGGAGTGGCATATTGGCTGATATTTGCATGGGTATTGTCGGTCTGAAGACTATTCTAGTCTTTGGGGAGAACAAGTGGTCACTGTAATGCTGAATAAACACTATACGTTTTTCCACCCGATAGATTTTTCCACTCGATTCTGTGCTCTATTCTCTTATCTTCCGCTTTCTTATATTTTACCACTCACTACTATGCGAAATCGAGTGCAGAATCGAACGGAAGGAATATCGGACATGTCGGAAATTATCTATCGCATACATCTATCGAGAGGAAAAACGTATCGTGTGTACCCAGCATAAAGCTACCCATATGCCGTGCAATGGCTCACTCAATTAGATATTCGATTAGAGGGAATGTGGTTAATTGAAGTGGATTTAAGCCTTTGAGATTTAGATTAAGATCGATAGTAAGAGCTAAAATTGGGCTGTTCCGCAATGTTTGTTTTTAAATGGTCATAAAATTGATTGTTCTATCAATTGTAATATCAATCAAAAACAAAGTTGTAGCAAGCTTTAGTAATCATGTTAATAATTGTCTAACAAAATGCAAAACAGTTCACAGGAATTTGTAACTGAAAAATGTCTGATATTTATTTTATTGTTCTTTTATTTATAATACAAAATCCCAAGAATGACGTGTGAAATGTGAATTTAATTCCAGGTGATCTTTACTTTGAAAAAGCTGTGAATGGATTTTTAGCGGATTTATTCAACAAATGGAAGGCAAGTGGTTTGTAGTAGTTTTTATCTGACAGCAAATGATTTGCACATTTCTTTCATATTCCTAAGGGACCTCACTCATACTCACTTGGAGCCAGTGAATACACCTAGCACTTATAAATGTTCCAGATATCCATAGATATGAGGGCAAGCCCCAGAGTCACGACCAGGATGAACTTGTATTTGGGTTTCTGTGTTAGTGCTGGATGCAGACAGATGCTATACAAATCATTTCCACAGTGGGTCACCTCTATTCTATTGTGCAAAATACTTGTGTGAACTCCGCTAAGGTCACCTGGTTTGAGAGGTGGATAAGACAAACAGCATAGTTTAGTAGGAACTGAAGCGGTGCCAGTTTCTTTGTAGGCCCCAGAGTAGGATGTTACAGTAGTCAAGATGGGAAATGATTAGAGCATGTTGAAGCATTTTAGCAGCATCTTGTGTGAGGGAATGTCAAGCAAAAACATAATGGAGAACAGAGATTTTCCTGCCGAGAACTAACATTCCATTGCAAGGTTAGATCAAGTCTCCAATTTTTCTTATGATGTGACAGAAAAATACACCCTCACCTACCTTATATATTCTAATCTACCTTAAAGGAATCTTCAGACAAAAAAATAAAAAGTTTCACTTACCTGGGGCTTCTACCAGCCCCATGCTGCCATCCTGTGCCCTTGTAGTCACTCACTGCTACTCCAGTCCCCCGCCGCCAGCTAGTTTAATTTTTGACGACCTCTGGGTCAGCGGGCTGCGGTGCGTCCATTTTTTACGCATTCTCGCTGGTGCAGGAACAATAACACATACATTTTTACGTGTTAGTGGTGTGGTTAGTTTTTTGCCTGATTATTCCTTTAATGACTAAAAAAGGGAGTAGCTGATTTGGTTGTTATAAATGGAATAGAAAGTGCTCTACAAGTCAAGACATTTCATGCATGGCAACCATTCTGCTGCAGTAGGTCCAGTGCCAAAGGGGATTGGTCCAATAGTGCAGGTTTAAAAACAATCTTATCTGTACACTCAAAAATCCAAAAATGTTGTTAAAATGGAGAATCCTCGCTCATGTAAAACTAAAGTGTAAGTGCAGCTTCATTCAGATTTTAGCCAGGCTACAGTGTGCAAACAAATGCTCAAACATAAATTAAACTGCACCAATCACCAACTTCAAATAAGCCGGACTAGGAAATATGACGTACAATCATCTGTAGATCACTCTTCTTATATTGGACTCAATGGGCTTGAGAGCTGCAGCCACTAAAGGTGCACTCAGTAGACCATGCTGGATAAAGCATTACGGAGTCTTGCCCAAGGACTCTTCTGATTAGGTACTGGGTGTAGTAAGGATTTGAAAATTGATCTCCTATAATTAAAGGTAGTACCCTTAACCACTACACTTACCAGCCACTCAAACTAGGGCAAGTGCTGAAGGGGCATGGCCCAGTCACACAACACAGACTTATTATAGCCCCTTGAACCTTGTTGTGTTCATGCAAACCTCGACATATACTGTGTAGTAGCAATAGTATTACTAACTGTTTGGTGTCTCATATAATTATTTTGAGGTCCCTTTTACCCTAGGCCACTTTCTTTGCTGTTGCATTATCCTGCATTCAGAAAGGGTAACACAATGCAAAGAAAGAAAGTCTATGGGGCCTAGTACACTTACCCCATTACATCGCGTTGCGCGCAAAGTTATTGACCCAACTAATAGTCAACAGTGTGTTATCGCGCGACTTCCATGGTGATGCAGTGGTGGCAGAATGCATGGAAGCTAATCAGCGATGCAAAAATTTTAAATTTCTTTGGGCGGCTTGCATGCAAGGAATGGTGCAAGTACGACAGGGATGTCAGGAATCCCAGTAACCTATCCAGCAGGGAATACACCACTGTGGGGGTGGCGCAATGCATATGACTCTGTCGGCACACTTTGCAGCAGTGTCATATGAATCTAGATTTTAGTGTTGCGATGGGGGTGGCTAATCAAACAGCAATGCTTACTGTGGGTTTAAAACCGGTCTAATTGTGAGGGGTTACGTTTTGACTGTAAAATGTGCGCAGCAGCCATGTTAATGTGCCATAAAACCTGGTTCATTCGGCTCCTCAGAAAAAGATATTTAGCTGTTTAGCTTTGAACCTTAAGAGCATTGCTTCGACTGCCATATAATTGTTTTGTTTCTGTTTGGTTTTCTGGAGAGCCCAGCTGAATTCACTTGCTATTCAACTGCCTCGTTTTCATACATAACAGCACTGGTTTTATAACCTTTGTAGTGCATAAAAATAGAAAGGGACCTGAGATAAGTTAGTAGTAGGACTAGTGCTATATGTAACCATGTTTCACAGTAGAACAAACTGCGAGACTGCACACCGCAGGCTTGCAATTATAACTTAAACAGGATTACATTACATGTTTTGGTCTAAGGCCTTCCTTCATCCAAGCTGTAATTACAAGCTTGTGGTTTTCCATCTCTAATTGGTTCTCTAGTGCAGAAGTGGTGTCCCTTCGGTAGCTTTGGCACTGGCAGACTGTGTCTGTGACCACTGTTACCCTCAAGTGACATATTATACTTTCATGCACCCATGTTTCTCATTATGGACAGGATCCAGGAAGTGCTGCTATTTTTTCTGTGTACAGGCAGAACACAGCATTTTACCAGTACTAACACAAGGGGAGTTGCACGTATTGTGCTATTAGCAAATACGCTATGGTAACGCACGTCGCACTACTCACACAAGTGCTGCTCCACTGGCATTAGTAATGGTTAACTTTCCATGTGCTCTCTGCATGGCAAATTTGCCGGTGCTTTGTGCATCAGGCCCTATGTCACACTTTAGTATTTATAGTTCAGGTACACTTTAAACTGGGTTGCATAACATTTTGCAGTTGATTGTATACCAGGACCCTTCATTTTATCATTAGTGATTTTTATTGCTATCTGTGGGACAGCTTGTCGTGCACATGGTTTTGGTGTGCAAAGGTTTCTAGGAATAACTAGTCACTTACAATTTGGGAAGCTTACAGTTCTTGTGTTTTCTTTATTTAGGAAAAGAATTGCAGTCATGAAATAACAGTTCATTTACAGCCAATAAGGATTTTCCAATCAAACAATATGTAAATTGTAATACCAAATACACCGTCTATGTGATTTCCTGTGTCGCATGCCGTATACAGTATGTAGGGTGCACTACCCGTAATCTTAGAGCCCGAGTAGCAGAGCACTATTGCGGAACTAGTTGGAACACTTTTAGGAAATCGTCTGTTTCGAAACATTTCGAAACAGTCCATAAGGGCGATCTTTCGTCCTTTATTTTCCAAGGGGTGGAACGTGTTACATGTCCTATTAGAGGAGGGGACATCCATAGTTTACTTCTTAGGAGAGAAGCTTATTGGATCCATCGAATGGGCACACGTGTGCCAGATGGTTTAAATAAGCGTTGGGATCTAAGCTTAGTGTATACGTACTAATATTTGTATGTGTCTTTGGTGCAACTGCACACTTGTGTTATGATCCCATTCTCCATGTTGATCCTCCTTTTTCTACTACATTTACTATATTTATTATATCCATGCTGCATATTTTATTACATGTATTTGTCAATATATTGTATTTACACACACTCAGTGGTAACTCTCTTTCTTACCTTTTCTTAAGTTTTATACTGTTGCTATTAAATATGTTTGTAACATGTTTTTGTATATAACACTGTATTGTACCTTTAAGATCTGGGCTGTATGGTGAGTGGGTGGAGTTTTTTTCTTTCCCCACCTGCATATAAGCCCTGCTTTAGGCAGATTTACTTCAGCTATGATTAAGGGCAGATTGTAGGCCCGATACGCGTTAGCATTTTCTGTCTTTTTTATTGCACTGTCTATGGAATTTTTCAAATAAAATTTTGTCAGCCTTTTTCATCTACCTGGTCTGGTCTGCGGATCCTTCTTCACACATTGGACTGGTTTGGCTTCCCAGATCCTGCACCGACCGGTTGGAGGTGAGGGGGGTAGAGCGTATTTGAACTTTTCTACTTTACACTTTAAACTGGGTTGCATAACATTTTGCAGTTGATTGTATACCAGGACCCTTCATTTTATCATTAGTGATTTTTATTGCTATCTGTGGGACAGCTTGTCGTGCACATGGTTTTGGTGTGCAAAGGTTTCTAGGAATAACTAGTCACTTACAATTTGGGAAGCTTACAGTTCTTGTGTTTTCTTTATTTAGGAAAAGAATTGCAGTCATGAAATAACAGTTGTACTCTTCTCTAGGACCTTTTATGATGCCAAATCTCTAGGTATGTAACTATATGCTTTTACATTAAATTCTCTGCATAGGTTAATCTAGCTCTGATATAACCATTTCCTCATGACTACTGTAAAACTGTAACTGTTTATAAAATGAAATGTGTACCCTGGTTTACCTTTGTTGACATTAGAAGAGAATGCCAGAAATATGAAAAGCGAGTGTGGGTTATACATTTCCTCTCCATTTATAATCAATTGTGCCTTTTTTATATATTTATTTTTCAAATGAATAAATTTTGCTTTTCTTACCTTTTTTCTCTCAGGTTGAAATAGGACTTGTTTAATAGCCCTATTGGCATAGATTTCAGTATATATGTATCTATTTATCTTGTTTAGAATTTACTCTAAAAGACTGCTTAATGGGCTTTTTATCTGCTTTATGTTATGTCTTGAAATTAACTGGACTTTAAAGAAAATCTGTAACGAAAAAAACCTCCCCTGGGGGGTACTCGCCTCGGGTGGGGGTGCCTCCGGATCCTATTGAGGCTTCCCACGTGCTCCTTAGTCCCACGGTGGCGGCGAAAATCCTCCCGGAACGGCGGCAATGTAAATATTTACCTTTTGGCTCCACCGCAGGCGCAGTATCCGCTCCTTCCCACGGAGATAGGCGTAAATAGTCGATCTCCGTCGGGCCGCTCTACTGCGCAGGCGCAAGTCTCCTGCGCCTGCGCAGTAGAGTGGACCCGATGGAGATTGGCTATTTATGCCTATCTCCGTCAGAAGAGCCGCAACAGCACCCCCGCTGGAGCCTGGAAAGGTAAATATTGAAGGCTGTCGGGTCTGTCGGGCCGCTGTTCGGAGGGCTGCAGCGAGACCCCCGTGGGACAGAGGAGGACCGGGTAAGCCTCATTAGTATCCTGAGGCTTCCCCCTCCCGAGGTGAGTACCCCCCAGCGGACTTTTATTTCTTACAGTGTCTCTTTAAGCCTCGTACACATGCTAAGTGAAATGCGGCTGAGGCGGCCAATAATAACCATCTCAGCTAAGTATCTACAAGGTGTACAGCGGCCCCCGATGTCCCCCGACACCTCCGCCACAGCGATCAGCCTGGTGGATTGATTTGGCTGAGAGCATTGTTCTCCTTACTCATTCCGGGTGGGACGTCGCTCCCACTCCACTCTGAACTTGCCCCCCGAATAGCAACAGAATTCGTTGCTACCCTGTAGGCTAGTAACTCATCTTCACAGCCTCGGCCCTACAATTTCACCCCAGGATCCCGATCCCTGTTGGGTGGCATGCCTTGTAAGAGTGTATGAGGCTTTTTGGAAGGTTATCTCCTTCTGTATTAACATTCTGCCACTCTGTTGACTACAAGGATATCGCTGTATCGCTATCTCTGCAGCGTTTAGCCATACAAACGGTTTATTTACTTATCTTCCAGTCAGATAGCATGGGGAAATTGTACACCTGTATGAGTACTGTTGCCTGGTCCCTCAGACAACAGTCTGGGGCTGATTCTGCACAGACGTGTCTCTAGCCTGTAGGCTAGAGATGTGTTTTGTTGCTATGTAGTGGTGCAAGGTGAACCAGTTTGGAGTGGCCAGACTGCGATGAGCAACCAGACTGATCGCTCACTCACATTGAGGGAGCTCTGGGGCCACTGTGCACACACTAGAGGCAGCCCCAATGTCTAGCTTGCGTATAAGGAGTTAGACTGCTGGCTATGAGAAGAGTTTAAGAAAAGTTAGATTTTTTTTTTTTTTTTTGTAGCTGGAAGTTTTTAATGACTAAACATTTTAAATTACAAATCTATCTAATTTCCCATTGTGATGCCTTTTTTTGGAGTTCTTCTTTAATCTATGCACACTTTAATACGGCTTGTTTTGTCCTTTATATAGATGAATTTCCCGAGTCTCATCGTAACAATGCAACAATCATACAAGATCACAAGGGCAGATTCTATGAAGATTTCTACAAGTATGAATACTTATATGTTTTTACTTAATTGTTAACAATACCAAAAAAGCACAATGTCTGTATATTTTGCAGTGTTCGCTTCAGTGGAACCTATAGTGTATTTATGGCTGCACACCTGTGTATTACATCAATCTGAAAAAAAAGCTCCAAGTGGCAGTGCTTCAGTCAGTCCTCAACATGTTTCTGTTCAAAGACCGATCTGAAAAATATATCTGATCAAAATCAAGTGGTGCAAGGTGGTAAACCATAAATACTCCTCCTTCAAGTTGGGGACAGATCTAACTGTCTTGTCCTGGGCAGAAAGTGTAAAGGCTCCTCACCATCTGCTATCTGACTGTAGGTGGTGTTACTAGAGATGTAGCTCAGCTCAATAAAGCAATTTTAAGCCTGGTACACACCATGCAATTTCCCATCAGATAGATGGGTCGATAGATAATTTCCGACAGATCAGACCTGTCGGTAATTATCTATTCGACCCATCTATCTGACGGGAAATTGCATGGTGTGTACCAGGCATTACACAGTACACTGCCTAAACAGGAAGAAGCAGGCAGATCTATGAGGCAGCCAAATTAAGGAATATTTAAGAACCGTGATCTTTCCTATTGCTCTTAAAGCAGTAGGATTAGCCATACTATACCAGGGAAAAAACACATATACAAGTAGATAAATACTTGATCTACTTACATAACACATGTATTGTACTGTCCACGTTTTGATTTCACTGAATGCTATATAGTAAATGAAGAGAATTCTGTTCCTGGTGGGAACCATGTCTTTTGCCCACAATTTGAGGCTAAATCCTGATGTAATTTATGCCTTTAACTTTTTTTCTCTTTTTTCCAATTGCTTAGTCACCTCAGCCTTGCTTGTAAACACAAGTGAGCAGAAGATCGTGTTTCAGATAGGCAGCTAGGCAGGGAAATAAATGGAAGAGGAGAAATATATTATAGATAAAAAGAACCCCCAGCATGCAACTGTTTGGCAGAACAAGTTTTGAATGCAGTATTCGCATCTTTATCACTTAATACACTCAGACCAGTTGCTGTTGAAATTTGATTTTTATGGTGACAATCCCGCTTTAACAATGCCTTGCCTTATTGGCTTTTAATGCTATTCGGAAACATAAAAAAATATTTAACTAAAGGACCCTTTTAACCAGCACTGTGACAAAATGCAGGACAAATAATCTCTGTAGAGCGAGGGACTGCTACATGAAGGACCTGATTTACTAAGATCTATACAGAGATTGCCAAACCTCTACATTAGGGATATCATCACAGAATCACAGAAGTGCAGGCCACTTAACGCACCGGATCCATTGGACAGGTGTGAATGGTCCCTGTGTATATATAATAGGAGCTGTTCTCTGTCAGTTTTGCGATGAGCAGATAACGGACAAAACCTTTCCGTTCTCAGCTCAAGTGGGAACACAGCCTTAGGGCTGATCCTCTCTAACTAAGGTTGGCTGGGTTGTACTGTGGCAATGCAGTAATGGACAAGTTCAATAGATCTATTCTTTCACATAGACCCATGGGAGGCAGATGATCTGCCTTTCATGAGATTTTCTATAATGACCTATGGAAGTGTGCTAAATTCTTACACTTAATGGAATCTGCCCATCATTGCTAGATGTATGACTTGTACTTGTTTGCTGGATCTCTGATAAGGTCTCTGCTTGAGATCCCTTCCTAGGTAAATTTCTGATTGTAGTCAGGGTTGCTGAAAGAGTTGAATAGTTGTAACTGGCAGGTAGTATTGGGGGTTTGTCATAGAGAACAAAGAAGTGCTTATATAGTATGGTGGATTGGAGAGGGACAACCGCATTGTGCGTCAAACGGTTTGGCATCCAAATGACAATTGTGCTTTGACTCAAGGGTCACAAATTGATGTGTTTTTTTTTTAACTAATATAGGGCAGTCTGTGTGAGATTATAATCACACAATTTATAATTCACTAACTTCCCAGTAGTGCCTCTTTTCTGGTATGACTCTGGAGGGCTGTAGTTTTTTTTACCACACAATTCCAGACCTTTTTAAAACATCCAGGTCAAGTATGCAGGATTGCTTATGATATTCCCACTAGAGATACTTGGATATGTTTGGAGGTGTCTTAGGAAAACCTGCCTATCGCACTCATTGAAATGTATAGCATGTAGAAAGGTCTACGGCTGTAGAATTTTGTAACCACCAGTATTCTGCTACGTCTCTTACTCCATTATGCACATAATTGATACATGCATATATACAGAATGTTCAACAGATATACCATTAGTTAAAACAGACTTTTTCCTTGTCTCAGAGTGGTTGTGCAGAATGAGAGGCGAGATGAATGGACGTCACTGTTAGTGACTATAAAGAAACTCTTTATACAGTACCCCAAGCTGGTCAGACTTGAGAATGCAGGTTAGTCTATATAAGATTTGGCTGAGTATGTTTCATTTGTGCAGCTTGGTGGTGCACAAGAAGCCTTTTAGGATCTCTTCTAATGTTTTTTTCTTCTTTCAGAGTCCTTTCCACCAGGCCACAACTCAACTTCTGATCAAGGGAACTATTTAGAAGCCATTAACCTGTCCTTTAATGGTATGTTTGGAAAATTAAGAGTGGGATGAGCATATAAGTTAATAATAATTATTATTTAGTATTTACATAGCGCTGACCTCTTCCACAGCACTGTATATAGTCTTGTCACTAACTGTCCCGCAGATAAGCTCACAGTCTAAACCCTACCATGTCTTATATCCCTCATAGTCTAGGGACAATTGTTTGCGCAAGCCGAATAACTTATGTATAAGATTTTGGGATGTGGGAGGAAAACTGAGTGCCCAGAGGAAACCCATGCAGACACAGGGAGAACCTACAAACTCTGTGCAGATAGTGACCTGGCTGGGATTCAAACTGAGGATCCAACGCTGCAAAGACTAGAATGTTATCCATTATGTTACCATCCTGCCTGTGCTTTTATTTACCCTTCAGTTTACATGACTATTTCTTTCTGGGGTATATTGCTTTTAGAAGGTAGAATGCTAAAGTTTGTGTCACGCAGAGATTTGTGGTTACAGTAAAAGTCTCTATTACAAGTTACTGCTGGGAAGGCACAGTTGTTACGGTAACTAGATAACAATCGCAGCAACGGCAGCTGAACATGTGCTGCTACAAATCTGTGTGTGTGTGTGTGTGTGTGTGTGTGTGTGTGTGTGTGTGTGTGTGTGTGACAGAGCGCTAAGGAAGGATTTCTTCCTCGTTGGCTGTATCCTCCTCTTCAGACAAAGCAGCAACCATAACAAGGTTTTGACATATATTTTTTTTTTGTTTTAGTTTTTATTCATTCAGTTTTGTAGTTTCCAAAAAGAACAGCAACCGAATCTTTTAAACCATTCAGTACCAGCAGTCTCTGGCCCCTTAGGGACCAGAGACCGTTGGCACCAAAACCCATCTGCTTCCAATGAATCGCTGCTACCGCCATACATGCCACACACCTGTCGCCTTAGGCCACCCACTCTGTCGTCTCTATGACGGCAGAGCTCTTTCATTGGCTCCTGACCATGTGATCAATGTAAGCCAGTGGGATTCGCTCACATTGATGACAGGGTCAGTAGCCAATGAAATCGGCCTTCTCACAGAACTCTACTGCCATACTGAGCGGGGCAAGTGAATTGTGGCGGGGAGACAGCGACAAAATCGTCTGGAGCGGCAAGAAGGCTCAGTGGTGAGGTGAAATCTATGCCCTGGCAGGAATAACTGCCTCCAAACAGGGCATAGATTTCAATCACCGCTGTCCAGAAGCAGTTAAACTGCCTTTTCTTCTCAGTATTGCACTGTACATACAGTACATTGCTTTACTTCCTTTCCTAAGGCGCTCTTGGATTTTCTCTTCAATAAGGGAATTGTGTTTCTTCCTTAATCTCTCACACATCTGTTCAGAAGAGATGTCAGAAGAGTGCTGTTTGTTTTTCGCTTGTTTCCTTCCTCCTTCTCGACCTGTTTCAACAGTGTACCTTGCGGAGGGTAGCATACCTGATGTCCTGCTAGGGTTCTTTTTGTATAAACAAAGTGCTCCCCTGCTGGGTTTCCTTTATAAAAGAATGTCTATGAATGACATGTCCTACTTTCGTCTGGTGATCAAGCACTGCACAACTCTGCGTTACGCTAAGTGCAACAGACTGAGCACCACGTGTATGAATGTGTCCTATACATAACATGGGATCTTTTCAACATCTTTTTACCTGCTGCTCTCTGTTATGGAAAACTGTCCGATTTTAAGTGCAGGGTGATTCAAGTCTCATGGATTGCTACAGACTGTAGCTTTGTGTATGTGGCAGGGCAGAGAGACCTACGGTAGCTGTAGGATAATAGCCTCTTTAGATGGGACATATGCCTCAGAGGTGATTCCCTGTCCCTAGATAAATGTATAATGAATAAAAGAAACCTTAGCTAAATTGAAATACATGATCTTCTTCTCTTCTTTTTGCTTTATCAGTTTTTGACAAGCATTACATAAACCGAAACTTTGACCGAACTGGACAGATGTCTGTGGTGATCACTCCAGGTGTCGGAGTTTTTCAGGTTGACCGGTCACTCATGATTCTAACTAAACAGCGTATGATAGATAACGGTAAGGGGGCTTTTTTTTTTTTAAGCATAGCATTATTTCCTTGTATTGCAGTGTGACATTGTTTACTATCAGGACTTCTGAGTTTTGATTTTGATCCCCTTCATATTACATATTATATCAGGTTCCCACTTTATTCTGCAATAAACTGGAAAGAAAGCTAGAAGAACATTCCCCATGGGTCATTGTCATTCCAGTTGCCCAGTAAACCCATTCTTATATTTGTACTTAGAAGACGCTTTGTTTTATATGATCTGAAAAAAAATAGAGAGCCTAAAGTGATTGTTTGTGTTTTTTGTATGTTTGAAGGAATTGGTGTAGACCTGGTGTGTATGGGGGAGCAGCCTCTTCATGCTGTGCCATTATTCAAGGTAAATTCTACCCATCTCTCTTTCAGGTAACATTGTGTGCATAATTGTAGCTGACACTCCAGCCAGAGTATAATGCCTTTTTAGAAGTGAATGCATGGTTCATGATGTTGATTGTAGGTGAGAGTTTTACCGATCCTTCTTTTGCAGCTGCATAACAAGAGCAGTCCTGGGGACTCACGCCTCGCAGATGATTATAATATTCCACACTGGATTAATCACAGGTGAGGGAGAGACTGGAAGGGCTGAGGCACTCTATTGTTACAGCATTGTCTAATACAGCTCATCTCTTTCAGTTTCTACTCATCACAGAGTCCACCTGTGAACAGCAGCTTCACCCCACGCATCAAGTTGGCTGCTCGTAAGGTAAAAAAACTTCTTAAAGGAGTACCAAAACAAGGAATGTTAAAGCCCCTGTGCAGAGAGTATTTTTATTAGACTTCAGGTAGCCATACATCTAGCGAAGATTCGACCAAGAGACAAAGCTCTTTCTGATTGAATCTGATCAGAGAGATCTGTCAGCTGCCCATACACTGCAGGCCAATTTCAGCATTAAATTTCTCGGGAATCGTCCGAGCCCGCTGCATGCTTCGCCTCACCGCTGTGTGTGTAATGTGTAAATGTGCTGTATTGTGCATTACATTACCATTATATTATATATATGTATAATTATACATTACCTGTTCTGTGCCCCTGTGGCTGTCCGTCTTCCACCTCTCTTCAATGATCCACATACACACAGCCGGTGTGGCGAGTGTGTGACATCATGCGCTGGCGTGCTATGCGTCGGCAGCGTGTATGCGGCTGATTGAATAGAAGTGGAAGATGGGACAGGCACTGCGGCACAGGACAGGTAATGTATAAAAGCACATTACAGCACTTTTACACACTACACACACTCGTACATAGTGCGGTAACAGCGTCAGGGGTTTCGTCATGTTCGTCGCTTGTCCACATATCGCTCGCCATTACCACCCAGCACGATTGAGCAAGTTGGCACTACATCTTGCAGCATGTCCGATCGACTAATGCAACCAATGTTGGCCCGGAATGCATTGTCGGTTGGGCAAGTCGCCTGGTGTATGGCACTCTTAACCCTCTAGTATTGTGAGTGTAGTAAAATTGCGACTCTACACATTAGTGTCAGCCAGAGTTTGGTTTGCAGAGAGTTTATGGTTTAACCTTTCCCCCACCATATATGAAACCTCACTCCACTCTGTTATCTTCCACAAGAGATAAAGATACATATACAAAGTAGATTACACTTGGCTGGGGCAGCAGATAAAGACACCCTCTAACGAGAATCTACCGTGTGTATGGGAGACCCCCGGACATGGCAGATTTTTAGCAAGGTCTGTTGCTTAAGCGATCCCCATGCACATTGTTCTCCTACTCATCCTGCCTGATGGAACCTGCTCTGTTGTGCAGCACACATTGTTCCTTTGCTCCACCATAGCAAAACTTTTTACTAGCCTCTGGGCTAGCGACGCGTCTGTACAGGCTCGGCTTCTGTTGCCTGAAGGCTCAAGTCCCCATTCCTGCAGGGCAAAACTCGTCATATATACAGTACGTATGAGACTTTAGTGGCAGCTCATTCCTGCCTCCTCTCACTTTCTTATTAGTCAGGGATAGTAAGCTATAGCTCAGCCACTTCCTTGCTAGAAGGCGGCACGGCTTTAGACACCTTGGGCTGGATTAGGACTCGGAGCAGCAGTGGTCACACAATGCTGCCACTGGACAGGGGATTTAAATGCTCTGACTCCATTGTAACTAAAATGTCTGTGTGTACTATACATGTATAACTTAGAAAGCACTTAAAGAGATCCAGATATGAGATATATGGCTGTATTTTACTTACCTGGGGCTTCCTCCAGCCCCTTAAGCATGGAAGTGTCCCTCGCCGTCCTCCTCAGTGCCGCCATTCAGCCGCAGTCTTCCCTGGCGGCTCAGTAACATCAGAGGCGGACCTTCTGCGCATGGGCGAAACCTTCTGTGCAAGCGCAGAAGGCCCTGGCTGACATCACTCAGTCAGACTGAGTCTGACTGAGCTGCTTACCAGCGGCATTGAGGAGGACAGCGGGGGACGCATCCATGCTTATGGGGCTGGAGGAAGCCCCGGGTAAGTAAATACAGCAATGATCTCATCTCTGGGTCTCTTTAACCTCCTTAACGGTAACCCCGTGTGTGACACGGGGTAAGCCGCCGGAGGGTGCCGCTCAGGCCCTGCTGGGCCGATTTACTTAATTTTTTTTTTTTTTGCTGGACGCAGCTAGCACTTTGCTAGCTGCGCCAGCACACCGATTGCCGCTATCCGTTGCGGCGCCCGCCCCCCCCCCCCCCCCCAGACCCCGTGCGCTGCCTGGCCAATCAGTGCCAGGCAGCGCCGAGGGGTGGATCGGGACTCCCAATGACGTCACGACGTCAGTGACGTCATCCCGCCCCGTCACCATGGCGACGGGGGAAGCCCTCCAGGAAATCCCGTTCTTTGAACGGGATTTCCTGATCGGAGATCACCGAAGGCGATCGAAGCGGGCGGGGGGATCATGTAGCGAGCCCTGGGCTCGCTACATGATTTAAAAAAAAAAAAAAAAAAAACTGCTGCGCTGCCTCCTGGCGGAATTTTTCATACCGCCAGGAGGGTTAAAGGATACCCGAAGTGACCTGTGACATGATGAGATAGACATGTGTATGTACAGTGTATAGCACACAAATAACTATGCTGTGTTCCTTTTTTTATTTCTCTGCCTGAAAGAGTTAAAGAGACTCTGAAGCGAGTCTAAATTTACTTTAACATGCAGTCATGTTAAGCAGTATAACCCCTGCTAAAACGCCGCTATCCCTCAGCAAAGCGAGGGGTTTATACCCCCAAGTCCCCCCTGCAAAATCCATGACTTACTTGGTCGTGGATTTTTCTGCTCATGGAGGCAGAGCTTTCAGCTGCAGCTCTGCCTCCATGCGCGTCAATCGCCGCCTCTCCCCCACCCCTCTCTGTGAAGGCAGAATGAGAGGGACGGGGAGAGGTGGCGATCAGCGGGGATTGACGCGCTGAGAGGCAGAGCTACAGCCATAAGCTCTGCCTCATCAGGAAGCGCTCCCCGGAGGTAGGAGAGGGGATGTTAAAGTAAATTTAGACTCTCTTCAGTCTCTTTAACTCTTTCAGGCAGAGAGAAAAAAGGAACACAGCATAGTTATTTGTGTGCTATGCACTGTACATACACATGTCAGTCTCTTTAACCACTTGAGGACCACAGTGGTAACCCCCCCCCCCCCCCCAAGACCAGGCACATTTTTACTAAAATGACCGCTGCAGCTTTAAGGCCAAGCTGCAGGGCCGCACAACACAGCACACGAGTGACCCCCCCCCCTTTTCCTCCCACCAACAGAGTTCTCTGTTGGTGGGGTCTGATCGCCCCCAAGTTGTTTATTCTTTTATAAATAAATATTTATCTTGTCATATTTTGTTAAAAAAAAGCGTTTCTCCTGCCTCTCCCAGCCAGCCTCCCTCCCCCAGCCAGCCTATCACAGCGATCGGCTTTGATAGGCTTTAGCCTATCACTGCCGATCGCTCTTTTGTGCCCCAGGGGGACAGCCATGTGCCACAGCTGTCCCTAGTACAGCACTGCTGTTGATCGCAGCGCTGTACATGTAAATAGACGGCGGTCATGCCATCTAACAGTCTCCCGAGCGGCAATAGCTCCGCCCCCCCGAGCATGAGATGCGCGCAATCTCATGCAAATTAGAGCCCCAGGACTTGACGCCGATTGGCGTTAGGCAGTCCTGGGGCTGCCGCCGCGTTCTAGCCCATTGGCGTGACGCAGCCGTTGGGTAAATATCTGGTATGTAAGTAGCTGACTCAATCCTGACTCAGACAGGAAGTGACTACAATGTGACCCTCACTGATAATAAATTCCCCTTTTTATCTCATTCTTGCTCTCAGAAGCCATTTTCTGCTAGGAAAGTGTTTTTATAGTTGGAATTTCTTATCCGTGAGGGTCACACTAGTCGGGACTGAGTCGGTCACTTACATACCTGATCTTTAAAGGGACTCCGAGCAGTGCAGAAACTATGGAAAGATGCATATCATTTTAAAGCTCTCTTTCTCCTCTTTCCAATGATATATAAACCGCTGCCCTACGCCTTTTAGTTTTCGCTATTTTCGCGATTGAAATTGCCGCGGCTGCAATTTTAATCGCGAAAATAGAGAAAACTAAAAGGTGTAGGGCGACGACTTCGGTGTCGCCAGAAAGAGGAGAAAGAGAGCTTTAAAATTATATCCATCTTTCCATAGTTACTTGTATTACACAGGGCGACTTTTTCCTAAAGTCAGCAGCTCCATTCAGCAGAATGAAGCTGCTGACACTGGGGAGGGTGTCGTCCTGTGTAATACAAGTAACTATGGAAAGACCCAAATCGTCGCCCTACACCTTTTAGTTTTCTCTATTTTCGCAATTGAAATCGCGGCCGCGGCAATTTCAATCGCGAAAATAGCGAAAACTAAAAGGCGTAGGACAGCGGTTTATATATCATTGGAAAGAGGAGAAAGAGAGCTTTAAAATGATAAGCATCTTTCAATAGTTTCTGCACTGCTCGGAGTCCCTTTAACTCTTTCAGACAGAAAAAGAAAACAAAAAGGAACACAGCATATTTATTTGTGTGTTAGGCACTGTACATACACAAGTCTATCTCATCATGTCACATGTCACTTCAGCATGATAGCCCCACAAAATTGCATTTTTTTTTAAAGGAATAAAGATGGTGACTTAACCTGATTAAATGTGGTTGTATCTTGATAATGGACACCTAGCTTGTATTTTTTTTATTATTATTATTTATTTATTTTTTACAAGAAAAGTTTTCATTGAACATTTGAAGGAATACAAATAAAAGCAATTGATTTCACATAACCGGGCCAGAAAACCGTTCCATACCAAAAAAAAGTTTCACAAAATTGATGTCAAAACATAATGACAGTAGTCACGAAATAGGAATGTAAAATACCTCAGGAAAAGGAAAATTATAAAGGCACACTCATGACCATATTTGCGGAAACCACTTGTCCTAAAATTTGAGCTCTTTGTAGAATATTGTGTGGCGCAAGTTCCAGAGAATGTACATTTATAGTAATACGGAAGATGTTGGCTTGATTGATGGTGATCTGGAATCTAAATGAACAAAACTTGAAAAGGTTCTGGTAGGAAACCAATGAAAAGATTGACCGGGTGTGAGTGCAGAATACTTTACTGGGAATCTGTTAGCGAACAATCTCCACTACAAAAGTATTGAGTGTGTTATGAAACAAGGATTTAACATGGGACAAAATAATCCAGATGAGCAAATATTTTCTGAAGCATTGAATAGTAAAAAAGGGTCATTTGTTCACTGATCTCTACGCATAAAAGAAGCGTACTGGATTTATAGCAGGCAGTGCAGGGACCAACCTAAGTATTCAGTCCATAAAAGCTGCAACATTATGAGAAATTTAATAAAAACAGAATGCAGTGAATTAAATTCATTTTAATCCATTACGGTAGTCAAAAATAGTTTAAAGACAACTTGACAAATGTTGAAACCGAGACTTGTTTTGTTTTAATCTACATGTTGCGTATTTTACTATACTTACATACTGTATATTTATATACAATCACTGTTTTATCAGTAAAGCCAAAAGCTACATGGACCATTTTTTCTCATCAGTGTACTGTGGTCTGACAACACCAGCAGCATTTACATCCACTCTGTCCAATAGGGGATTTTTACTCCAGCGAAAAGATGCTAATTCAGAAGTCACTGAAACAAACAGAACATTTATGTTCTTCTAAATATGCCCTTTGGGGTCCATTGTTTTCATGTTTGCAGACAAATATGTTGTCAAGATATCGTATTCCTTCTGCTACCTCATTCTCTGCCTCTGTATTTTAGGTATCTGTTGACAAAGGCAAAATTGGACGTGATCCTTGTAAGTTTTTGTTGGCTTTGAATTTCTGCATGTTTCACATTTTTAGGGCATGACTTAATATTCAGACTGCTCCAGAGCATGAGCCCCAGCAAAGAAGACTTATTGTTTGAGTAATCTACATTTGAATTGGTAGTGAATGGTAAAGCTGCATACACATGCAAGATACCTGCGTCTTAAAACAATGTTGTGATCATCACTTCATGTGACAGTTTGCTGACAATCCTTGTACAAACAAGCTACTCAGCTGTCTGTCCAACAGCCTGCTCTTTCCTGTCAGGAATGGGAGGATGGTATCCCACTAGGAGGTGCATTGAGAACTCAAATGGCAATCAGCCAATATTTTATCAACTAAGCAAATCACTAGAGTAAACCATGGTACACACCATGCAATTTCCCATCAGATGTGTTGAATAGATAATTTCGATCCTTTTTCTGATCGATTTGCATAGAAGTGATCAGAAATTCGATCAGAAAAACGATCAGAAAAACCCGATCGGATGTGTCTGAAATTATCATTCGACCCATGTATCTGATAGGAACTTGCATGGTGTGTACCAGGCATAAAGGTGTGTACACACACAAATTACTGTCACTTGCAGGGTTCAGGACTCTATCTCTTGGGCAACAGTTTGCGGCTAAGTGCTGTACAGAAGCATTCTGTTGCTGTGCAGCAGTAAAGAGGGACTAGGTGTGGTGCAGGAGGGGTAAGGAGAACAACAATGGTCTTGGTCTGCAGTTGGCCTAGATGTTTGCAACATATTGGGGAGAATCGGGGTAGCTGTACTCATGCTAGATTCTCGGCAGAGACCGCCACAACCAGCCACCTTAGCCGAGAACCATCTACCATGTGTTCAAGGATTAAGCAGCTGGCATTAAAAGGACGTGTACTTGTTTGTTGTTGAAAGTCTACCGTGCGCATATAGATAGATAGGTAGGTAGATAGATAGATATCTCTATGTATGTATGTATTTACGTATGTACGTACGTACATAAATCCATACATCCTCTTCTTATAGATGCATATTGCTTATCATAATGCCCTTTTTATCTATCAGAATACAAAGCTCTGTTTTGTCTGCAGTGCCATTGATTTAAAGCAAAGCTGGCAGATTTTGATTCACCCACTTAGATGTACTTTAACCACTTGAGGAGCGCAGTGTTAAACCCCCCTAGTGACCAGGCTAATTTCTCCTAATTGGGTCACTGCAGCTTTAAGGGCCGCACAACTCAGCACACAAGTGATTGTTGGTGAGGTCAGATCGCCCCCAGGATTGTTTGTTTATTATTATTTATTGTAATATTTTTTTATTTAATTTTGCAATTTTTTTTAAATTAATTTCTTAACCCTCCCTCCCCCCATCAGCCTATCACAGCTGATCGCTTTTGTGTCACACGGTTGTCCCCAGTACAGCATTGCTGTAGATCGCAGCGCTGTACAATGTCTAACAGTCTCCGAGCGGCGATCGCTGCTGGGAGACTGAAGGCGGAGCTCCGTCATCAGAGAGGAGATGTGCGCGCGCGATCTCCTGCATTCCCCGGCCGGAGCCATTCACACCAATCGACGTGGAGTGGTCCTGGGGCTGCCAACGCATTCACACCAATTAGCGTGGAGTGGTTGGCAAGGGGTTAAACACAAGGTCTCTTGCACTGAAATTAATATCTAACATTTACAAAGCATCTGTGGCTTGATAGTATAATGGTTGAGGGCACCATCTCTTCAGTAAGGAGACCTTGGGCAAGGCTCCCTAGCATTGCTACTGCCTACTGAGCACGCTCTAGTGGCTGCAGCCCTTGCGCTTTGAGTCCGCCAGGAGAAAAGCGCAATATAAATGTTCTGTGTCTTGTCATCTGGAATGCTTTTATTGCACACTGATTACATTTACTTAGCATTGGTAAAAGCATAGCTAGCATCGGTAAAGCCCTTTTTGCAGATGAAAAGCTTTGGATTGTGAGAAGTATTTGCGTTTCCTTCAAGTCTTTCTCTCATAAGTAGAATTGTGGATTGTAGGAAGTGGTCTAAGCACTCCATAGATCTGCGTGCACAGAATTAATTAGATATGTGAAGTGGAGTCAGGTGGGGAGAACATGGGGTCCAAAGCAACTTTATCATTTAGGTGAGTTAAAGCGGATCCGAGATGAAAAACGAACTATAACAAGTAACTTGTCTATATATCTTATCTAAAGTTTAGATAGTTTACACAGCAAATCTAGATTATTTCTTCCTGTAATACAATGACAGCAGCCATGTTGTTTGTAAACATTACATACTGGCAAGCTTATCTGCATCTTCAGCACTCAGCCTAATCCCCCCTCCTCCTCCCCTCTGCCTCTGAAATCTCTGGCTAGTAATACCTCCCCCTCCTCCTGCCCAGACTGAGCTCCCATGAGCCCTTGCTACTGTCTGAAAATGCCAAGGCTCTCTGAAAGGCTGTGGGCGAGGCTTGATTAGATTATAGGGAATTAGAGTATTAAAACTGTCATGAGCAACACAACACCGTTCCCCATTGTGGGGCAAAACATTATGGCTAAGGTAGTCCCTTCCAAGTTACAGGCAAGGAACCGGTCCGTTCCACTAGCTTTGCCTAATTCATGCTTGCTCGGTCGCTGCATTGACTCACTGTGATGCCATGCCATCTTGAATCAGGGAGGCAACTGCAGGGGGAACAATGTGGTGGTGGCCACCTGATTTAGTGGCAACATATGAGAAAACTTTATCTCTATAGTTGCTATAACTTTACAGGAAGGAATAAGCACTGGATGTGATTGGGCACAGATCTATCCTGGGTATTCACTCCAAAGTTTGGCAAATGTATGAAAATGTTTTTGAAAAAAATGTGATGCATTTGCAGTAAGGGTTGTTGAGGCTGAGAATGCACAGATTGTAATGTGACACACCACTACCACTTCAGCATTATTTACTTTCATTCATTTCCTGTATTTGGACAACATTCAGAGCTTATAAGAAATTAACTGCAAATGTGGGCTTATGTATACTGTGGTACACACTTTCACAATATGTCACCTGAAGAGATATTTGCAGATCATTTCTGGTGGCAATTTAGGTATGAGGGCTTTACAGACATGCTGATTGTTTCCCGGACGATCAGTGTCTTCTTCTATATGGAGAGGGGAGGAATAGACTGTAAATATGCTGCAGGAATTTCCTTTTGAAGTTCCCAACTATAATGTCAAGGTATATGGCTTTCTGACTAGAACATGACATCTGGGGACACACCATCTGAAATGATCAGGAATTATGTTTTTAGACAAGGAAAATCTAAAAAGTTCACATAAATTTAGTGTTCCTTGATAATTGAATGTTATGAGTGGTGGCATTTTCTCTTTGTTTGTAATGGTCTATTTTATGTTCTTTTTAAGCACTAGGAAGCCCAAAGGAGGCAGAGAATGCTTTACCCATACAAGTAGACTATGATGCCTATGATTCACAGGTATTCCGATTACCAGGTCCATCTAGAGCACAACGCACCACTACTTTCAGGTAAACAGAATACATGGTATATATAAAACACCTTACAGATTAATGTTTGAATGGGAAGTTACATATTTGATGATGAGCATTTATATGCACTTATATGCATAAACTCTGTACCCTGGTGGTTAGTCATGTCATGTCACCAATCACATGCGGAAGCTTAGGACCGTAAAGGGAAGTGCCTCTCCAGTGCTCCAGCTCCTACACAGCACATGTTGATGTTGCTGGTTAGAGGAACAGCTCAACTGCAGTTTCTAAACACATTTTCCACAGTGAGTGGGCTATGGTATTGGGTAAGTTATAGGTCCATCACATTGTAGATCCAGTCAGCTGTAGGTATGACCTCTGCCAGCAAAGCAGGTGGTAGGGTGATTGGCATGCATGGTGTGATTTAGGTATTCAACAGCAGGGTGCAGGTTTGGTGTGGACTTGCATACCTTTGTAGCTTGAGCTAGCTTTTTGCAGTACTTCGTTCATTGCTTTAGGAGCTCCCATCTTCATTGAATCATCTCACAAGGGATAATGAACTGGTAACCCTAATGGCCACTAGGGCTGCACGATTAATCGTTTTAAAATCGTTATCGCGATTTGCGGCAAGACAATTTCCTAATCGTCATAGTGGCCATTTTTCCAAGCGTACAATTATACGTGTTGCACCTTGCTGCGGGCTTTTTACGTATATTAATTTATGCGTCCAATGCGTAGAATTATATGTGTTGGCTGTGCGGCGCACCTTCTCCTTCCGGCCAATGGGGGCAGAACGGTACTGAGGTGTAACGCGGCCAGCATGTGGAAGAGAAGGAGCTGCATACAGGCACTCCTGTTCTGCACTTAAACCCTGTCTCCCGTGGTCACACTGTGCTGCAGCTGTACATTTGCCCACTGCCCATCCAAGATCTGTAATCTCTCCACTATCCTGTCGAGCAGACAACACCCACTGCCCAGTAAGTGGCTACTGCCCAGGATCTGCTGCAGCTGTGGTATTCTCTCTGTCGCCACTCCAGTTCAGTCCACTATCTTGTCGAGCAAAGTCTTAGCAGCTCGGATCACCACCAGTGCCCACTCACTGCCCAGGATCTGTTGTGGCACTCTCTTTCCAATTAGCTGCTCCAGCTCCTCGTGCTTTTGGTTATGAAATGGTTTCAACAGTACCAGAACCAGAGTTTGATTTAATCTCCAAGAAATTCAGCAATAGTAAAGCTTGATTTGAAGAAAATCGTGAAAAAATCTAAATCGCAATTTTTGACAGAAAAGATCACAATTCAATTTTTTCCCAAAATCGTGCACGCCTAATGGCCACCATATTCTGTGCGGCTGAGGGCTCTCAGGTTGCAGCCCTTGAGTTCACCAAGCTGATACCTTGGCAAGAAAGTAGACCTTGACATGTTGAGACAGGGAATGAGGATATAGTAGAAGTTGGATGTCGAAGTCTCAAGGTAAGGACCGGGAAACCAAGCTGGCAATATTGAGGTCATAGTCCAACATAAAAGTTGGATTAGTAGAAATAGATTAGGTATAATCAGACCAGCCGAGTGAGGAAAAGGAGTAACCAATCAAGAATGGTCAAGCAGACCTGGTAATACCAGGATCACACTAGGCAATTAACTGATCAGTATAGCAGGAACCCACAGTCAGCTGGACAATTCATAAATCACACACCTGTACCTTTTTGGTGCTTTTAATTGATCGGTCACTGATAGGGAAATCAGTTGGAATGATTGCTTGTCCTAAAGCTTGCATGCAGGTTGCTTGTATTAAGTTGATTGCACAAGCAATTTATGGTTTTCTTTAAGAGGAACTGTCGCGAAAATCTTAAAATTTAAAACATATACAAAGAAGTACACTTCTCCCAGAGTATAATGAGCCATAAATTACTTTTTTCCTATGTTCCTGTCACTTTCAATAAGAAGTAGCAATCTGTCATTACCGACAGATTTTGGACAAAATAATGTACAGTGAGCAGGGAGGCTGGCCAGCATCTTTGTATAAATCTTTTTTCAGGGAATGACTTTATAAAGAAGAAAGGCCATGCTGAGAATCCCCTATGGAGAGATGGAGTAGCCCAAGACCTGTCAGTAGTGTCAGATTTCTACTACCGACTGAGTGACAGCAACATAGGAGAGAAGTAATTTATGGCTCATTTTACTCTGAGAGAAATATACTTTGTGTGTGTTTTTACATTTTAAGATTTTCGCAACAGTTCCTCTTTAGTCATGTTAGGTGACAAAATATACCTGGTCTCCCAGAATCCTTGGGGGTCCACAAAGTTAATGCAGCCTAGGCTAAGCATCACTGGGAGGGCGGGGCTACATACCAATGTACAGCAATGTATAGATATAGGAAGTGTTTCTGTAACCAGGAAAATTACCATAAAAGTGGGTATCCTGAATAATTTACTGCATATTACTATAGGTCAGTGAAGTGCCACTGTAGGAGTCTAAGAACGCAAAAAAGTATGTTTTTGTCCAGAGTAAAATGCACTATCATTTTTTTGTACGACACTGTCCCTTACAATGGCTTGTAATAATCTTAACAGGTTTTGGCCATGCCCATATGCTCATGGGGGGATTCCCAGAGTTTTCTTTATATTCAAAAGTACTTGCTGAACAGCAGGTTTTTCAGTCCAACTGCCAATATAGAGTGCAAACTAAAAGAGACAGGCTGGACGGAATCTTTGTACACGGTAGATACTTTCCATAGTTGTTTTGCAAAGAATAGAGAAAATACTGAGAATCCCCCTTGAGAAGATGGACTAGTCCAAAAGCTGTCAATATTTTACTACCTACTGTAAGTGACAGCAACATATGAGAAATGTGATTTATAGCTCATTTTACCCTAGAAGTAATGTACTTAAATTTTGCAAATTTTCACAATAGTGGTCCTTTAACTGGCCTTTTGCTAGCATTGCCTTATACCCAACTAAGCATTTTCCGTGCATTGGTAGTATGCCATTAAATCTGTTTTTATTCAATAGGCCAGTGAGAGAATCTCAGACAAGGAAGAGTTCATGCTCTTATGATGCCTCGTGTAGCCCCTCCCAGCAGAGTCGGCCTTTTCCAGCTGAGGAAGGGCGGAGCCAGACTTCAGATGAGAGTTCTCTGGGCAAAATTTCCAACTTTCTTCTCATCCCAAGACCCCACCTCCATCAGTATGAAGCCAGTAGCTCTTTAGGCTACACCAGTACAAGAGGTACATTACCTTCATGGGCATTTATACCTTCATATAGAAACCTGTTCTATAAACTGTAAATAGATTCCGAACACATTTCTATATTGTTCTAAAAAGAAACACTCTCTTTAATTATAACTGGAAAATGTGCTGCAGTATGTGGCCATTCATTGGAATGGGCACAGACAAATTACTGTAATTCTGCTCTAGATGTGTCTTTTATGCCATAGACATTTCCTCTCTCTCCTATACATTCCCAGTACTACCAGCAGCTGATGTTGTCTCACGGAGCCCCTTCCCCCCCCAGTTCTTTTCTGCTTGAAAGACAAAGCAACATTAGCCATAACTATTACACTGCATAAAAATGTCTTTTACTGCAAGTTAAAACTGGATGCACATTTTAACACTTTGTGGAGATGTGTCTAGTTGCAGTGCTAGTTTGTTGGGAAACGTTAGTTTTGCTTTAAGTACAGCAATAAAATTAGGGGTTTTTTTTTGTTGTTTTTTTTTTTTTTTACATTTCTATTTTATGAGGAAAATGTGTAATGTTTCGATAGGTATTTTATAGTTCCAATTTCTGTACTGCTGTAAGATCATATTACAGCTAAATAAGATGCCTCTTCTGTTTTACTGTTAAATTAATGAAAAAGAAACAGAAACGTGTAAAACAGAGAAGTTGCAAGTTTTCTGATTGTCACAAGACAAAATGTCTATGTTTTAAGGCAGGATGAAAAGAAACTGTCACGTATGGCATTGGTACTAACCAGAGATGGATTAAGATGTAATGGGACCCTAGGCAAGTTGGTTAGATTTGCCACCCCTTTGTGGTGCCTTTGGTAAGCTGAAGTGGAGAGAGGTCAAAGAAGGAAGCAGGTGGGCCTCTTGACACCCTTTAGACCCCTGGCACTTGCCTAGGTTGCCTGGTAAATGATCCTGCTCTGATGCTAACCATGGAGTTGGAGTTATTTGGTCATACAGTATTTGTTGTCCTTTCTAACGGTCTCTGTCCTCCTTTTAGCCGACCCCATCTGGTCACCCTAGTTTAGCACTAGCTTTCCCCAACCCTTTTCTGATCCTCCTAAGCGCCGTACTACTGATACTTACCCAACAGGATAGAAAGTGTTGTTATCTGAGTATTCCAAGATTTTGCAAAACCCAAAGGGACATCTTCGAACCAATTTAACAGCCTTGCTGTGTTTGAAACCTTCTCCTTCTTCATATTTCTGGGTAAGGTAAGAAGGTGAAAGGATTTAACATAGTTAATGTGATCAGCACAGACGTTTGTTCCTTGAGGCTTTTTCATACATAAGATTATGCGTAATCAGATTATTTTCTTATGAGGTTAAAAAGTGCTTTTTGACCCTGTAATTCCTGTGTATAATGAGCTTCAGTAGTATCTCCATGGCTACATTGCTGTGTACGCCCACTCTCCACCCACTCATCAGTGTGACTCACTCTATGCTGTGCTTTCAATGTTCAGGAATTACCTAAGCACATGAAAGAGTTAGGGTGGGAGGATTCCAGCTATATTGCTGGTTGAACTCGATGGACCTGTGCCTTTTTTCAACCCAAATGACTGTCTAAATTGTGACGTTGGATAATAAAGTGTACAGCAGTGACATGCAAACACCTGTAGAGAACTATAATTGCAAAGCACCTTCTCTCATTTTATTTACTACCCGTTGAAAGATTTTAAACTAAAGGATTTTTTTTTTTTTTTTTTTAGGAGACCTACAGTATCTCTTAAGGTACCCATTAACGGTACAATATTTTCATCAGATGCGAACATTCAACGCAGTATTTATGTTGGAGTTGTACTGAAAACTGCACGTTTGGTGAAAATTAATGAGAAACTTTTTTTTTTTTTTTTTTTTAGTCGTTTGGTACTGAAAATTTAGTTGATCCAAAAGTCGGATTTTACAGTCATATCTGAAGTGAGAAATGCCCCAATCGACCTGTTCTTGGGAACAATCGATAATTTCATTCACTTGTAAAAAGTACATCGACAAATCGCATTTGATGAAAAAAATTGTACCATTAATGGGCACCTTTACTCCTATCTTGTTCTGAATCCACTTGTATCCAAAGTGAACCAGAGGTGAAAGTAACTAAAGATTTGATACTTACACGGGTCTTCCTCCAGCCCCAGAAGCTCATGTGAGGCCCATGTCCGTCCTCCCGCAGTCTGCTGTTCAGCCGCGATCAGCCTCAGTAACAGCTCAGTCACGTCCAATCTGGGTCATCTGCGCATGTGTGGACCTCCCACACTTAAACTCTTGTAGTGTGAACAAGTCCAAAGGCCTGGAACCCACTAGAAGCACTTTTCTAAGCATTTGATTGGAAAAGCTCTTGCTAATGTAATGCTATGTGTGTGATCTAATTTCAGGTATATAATTTTTTGGGGAAAAAAATCACCTATAGCATTACATTAGCAAGAGCTTCTCAAATCGGTTCCACCAGGCCTAAAAATGATTACTATTGATGTTATCTAGAAGCCACAGTTATGGTTGTAGTGAGCCTTTGTTTCATAAAGCTTTCTTGTGGATCAACGTGTGTGTGTGTGTGTGTGTGTGTGTGTGTGTGTGTGTGTGTGTGTGTGTGTGTGTGTGTGTGTGTGTGTGTGTATTCCTTGTAGCAATATACTCCGTTAAAGGAAATCTGAAGTGAAAGAAAACTTATGATATAATGATTTGTATGTGTAGTACAGCTAAGAAATAAAACATTAGCAGCAGAGATATGAGTGTAATATTGTTTCCAGCACAGGAAGAGTTAAGAAACTCCAGTTTTTATCTATGCAAAAGAGCTTCACTGATCTTTCTGACTTTCAAAGTGGCAGAGAGCTCTGTCTTCTGAAGCTTATTATCGCAACTGTCTATTTTATTTTTTCTGCAGAGGAAAATTCAAAAGGTCATTAGCCTGCTCTGTGAAATCATTTAGAATGCTGAGTGTAGTGTGTAAACTGCAAATATTAGAGAATTATGCAATGTTATTAAAAAAACAAAACTCTATAACTGATAATAAAAATGAGACTGTTTGCTTTGCTACTAATGTTCTAGTAATTATCCGTACTACACAACCAAGTCATTATATCATAATTTTTTTTGCTTCAGTGTCACTTTAACGGTTATCTCTGAAATGGACTCCTCTTCAACTTTGGTTGATGTATAGTGATGGGTCCTTATTCTGTTTTGTGCCACTAGGATTATAAAATGTATGTGTATACAGTATATCTATAATTATTACAGATTTTCTTGAGAGGATGATGGAAACCCAGCAGAGAGATTCTAGTGCCCCTGGCAGGTTTCATGTGGGTAGTGCTGAATCAATGTTGCACATCCGTCCTGGGGGATACCATCCCCAAAGAGCACTCATCAACCCATTTGCACCATCTCGCATGCCAATGAAGCTGACGTCAAATCGCAGGAGGTGGATGCACACATTCCCTGTGGGTATGTCTTTCTTCTGTAATGTTTATTGTTTTGTGAGCAACATATTTAAATGTCCATACTCCGAATGGTAGAGCTTATGTGTGGCATTCAGCAAAAAGTAGGTCTTGTTCCCCGGTGAATGCAAGACAAAAATGGTTTATGTTGAATACAATAAATATGTTTTTATTTGTATATCAGATTGTTGCTTTACCACTTTTTTTTTCAATTCTTAAATATTTACTATAACTTTAATTTGTGAATATTTGTACCAAACCCTTAGGCCCTTCTGGGGAAGCTATACAAATACATCACCAGACTCGCCAGAATATAGCAGATCTGCAGGGAAATGGCCAAAGAGAAATAGTGCATTCCTCAGCAGAGCTGCTTGAGCTAGCCTACCATGAAGCTACCGGCAGGTACGTGGTCTTCATTGGTTTGCTTCAACACACTTCCCTTGTCTCCTGTTGCAGTGTCACTGATTTTGTCATTTTAATCCAGCTGTAACAGTCATCAGTAGTTTGTAACTTGATCATGCATCTACATGGGTACATGTGTAAAGTCAGACACAAAATACTTAAGTGATAGGTGCAAATGTTATCACCTTAGTCTTAAAGTTCATTGCAGTTGCATACACTTGTTTTACTGCTTTTTCCAGTGAATAATTCAGCATGTTCCTTTCTGTGTCTTGTTCACAGGCATGGTTGCCCTCGTACAGCACTGGATAGCAGCTCGTGTGGTAGCACTGAGGAGTACTCTGGACACATCAATGTTAATGGGCAGAGGAGTCATAGTGCAGGTGCCTGAGATGGTACTTTATTGAAGGCTAAATATTGAAGGCTTGTTAACTTATTTACTAGTAGTCCTTTTTATCTCACAGCAGTTACTAGCCACAAGGAGAAAGAATGCCCCGATGAAAGCCTTCTCTGCTGTCCAGAACCTAGTAAGTGGGAAGGGTTGCCTGATATTAAACCCCAATTCTGAGCTAAGTAAAGGTAGAGTAAACTGAGTGAATATATTGAATGGTTAATTTAGGCAGTTACCTTCTGTTACATAGAAAAGGTAAGATTGGATGAAAAAGATTGTACCATTAGTGGCCAGCTTTAGAAACATAACTGAGTAACCCCACCCCCTTCTGTCTGTATTTTGTTGATAGTACCGTAAATACAGGGTGTTAGCATAACTAGCTCTGAATTTGCATGGAAAGGGGCATGGCTTTCTGGGATTGGTGTTTCAGTTTATGGGCTGCAGCATGGAGGATTGGGGGAGGGGGCAGCTTTCTTGCTACTCCTCCTCCCTCCATTTTTCCCTGTGTGAGGGGTGTGTGGCCCAGGGATGGTGCTCGCATATCACCTGAAGTGGATTTTGACTAGTGTTTTTTGTGAAGGTTTATATATGTACACGTTTTTTTTCCTCTTGGAATAGCGCTTTAAGCTCAGCTGCAAAATCATACATGAACAACCATGAAAAAGTATTTATGGAGTATTTTTAACAAATATGTATGCATGAAGATTTACATGAAATGTTACTCCACAGTATAAGTGGACACTTAGTCATCCAGGATATGACAGTTTTGGTAGCTTTGAAGAACACGTGCAATTGCAGGAAATAAGAGATTAAGATAAAAACTTATGGGCAGTTAGGGATGACCATACCTTTATGGAATCACCAGTTTAGTGGTTTTATGACTGCTGGTGTTCTGCTGCTGCTAATTCACTTGTATCACCCGCATCTTAAGGTGGCCACACGCCATACAATTTTTTAAAGCTGTTTTCAATTCAAGAAATACAATCCGTTTTTGTGATTGATTGGGAATACACCATGGCCCATATGCAATTCACTTTTTCACCCGAGTTGTTTTCTCCCAGGTGATGTTTTCACAACTTGTAAATAAAATGCCTTTAACACCATCAGCAAGCAAACAAATACTCAAAATAATTTTGGCAGTACTTTTTCAGCTTATGTTTGGTACTTTTTCCATTGCAAAGCGCTAAAAAGTTATTTTAAATCAAAGATGAAAAAGTACCTCCTAGGAGTGAACTCAGGAGAAAAAGTGAATTGCATATGGCCCCATGTGTTTTTCCAGCAGATAGATGGTTTGATAAATCATTTCCTACATGTCCGACCTCACGTTTGATTGTTTTACCGCTCAATTTCTCATAGAAGTGGATAGAAAAAAATAAGAAAAACGAGCAGAAGATAAGAGAATCAAGCGGCAAAATCAATCGAGCGGAGAATCGAGTTAAAAAAAAAATGCATTGTGTATTCCCAGCATAACATTTGAAAAATCTGACCAGTGTATCATACACATGTTCAACTTTTCTCCAATTATGAAAAAAAATTGAGAACCCTGAGAAATTACTTGGGTGTATATATTAAGAAATTGATAATCTACTCTACACCACTCAATTTTCATAAAAACTGATCAGAAAAATCCAGCACACCCAATCGACTTATATCGAAAAAAAAAAAAGAAAAAAGGGAAATACGATCAGATTTTTTGCTCAGATAAAAAAAAGCTTATAAAATCGGATTATTTTATTGTATCATGAGTGGCCACCTTTAGTGTAATAGTGAGTGCATGATAGAACGGTACATGTCCTGGACTGCCAAAGAGTTGTTTTATCCTCAGCCTTCAGATATTACTGATAGTTAAAGAGGCACTTAAGTTAAAAAAAAGAGTTTTACTCACCTGGGGCTTCCTTCAGCCCCCTGCAGCTGATCGGTGCCCTCGCCATGTCTCTCCGATCCTCCCGTCTCTGTTGGCAGCTACTTCCGGTTTCGCCGACAGGCTGGGAACGCGAGTGATTCTTTGCGTTCCCAGCCACAATATCGCCCCCCTATACTGCTATTGCGGCCTTCCTTGCCGCAATAGCAGCATAGAAGGCGCTATTGTGGCTGGTAACGCAAAGAATCACTTGCGTTCCCAGCCTGTCTGGTCCTGACGGCGAAACCGGAAGTGGTCGCCGGCGGGGACGGGAGGATCGCAGAGACACGGCGAGGGCACCGGACAGCTGCAGGGGGCTGAGTGAATCCCCAGGTGAGTAAAACTTTTTTTTTTTTTTTTTTTTTTTATGACTTAAGGTTCACTTTAAAGGGGAAACTGAAGTGAGAGGAATACAGAGGCTGCCAATCTTCATTCTTCAGTAAACACTACCAGTTGCCTGACTGCCATACTATGCTTTAGGCTTTAGTTGTTTCTGAGTCACACACCTGCAACAAGCATGCAGCCAGTGGAGTCAGACCAGAGTCATAGTATCTGATCTACATGCTTATTCTGGGCCAGCAAATTAAAATATTAGAGGCAGAGGATCGGTACAGAAGTCTGGCAACTGACATTGTTAATTAGAGAATGAAGCTGGCAGCCCCCATATTCCTCTCACCTCGTGTTCCCTTTGAAGTGACACTGAAGCAAAAAAACAAAAAACGTATGATATAATTATTTGTATGTGTATTATAGATAATTAATAGAACAGTAGTAGCAAAGAAGCAAAGAAGAGTCTCATATTTGTATTTTCAGTTATACAGTCTTTTTTTTTTTTCTTATAACATTGCATCATTCTCTAATATTTGCAGTTTACAAACTACACTCTGCATTTTAAATTATGAAATAGAGCAGAGCTAATGACCCTTTGAACCTCCCTGTAGTAAAATCTTAGCTGACGTTGTCTTTCACTGTTTCTTTGATGTATAAGTGCTTCAGAAAATAGCATTGCTCTCCTACTGCATTAGTCAGAGAGCTCAGAGATGCTCTTTTGCATAGATAAAAAAGCGAAGTTTCTTAACTCTTTCTGTCCTGGAAACAATATGCTCCTCTGCTTCCTCCCTCACTTTCATATAGGTAGCGCTGACTACCCTTGTTCATGCAGCCCTCACTGGCAACCTATCTTGGTCTGGTTATTTCCTCCCGCATCCCCTGCATCCTTTTGACACACCATGAACCTTTTCACTTGCTCCCTTCCTTTTTCACCTGGATTTCTTATTTCATCCTCCTTTTCACTTGGTTTTCTACTATTTGCCGCCTCTTACTGGGGTAGTTCACTGATGTGTGCATGTGTGCATATGGATATGTATGTACCCATGTGTTTATGTGCATGGATTATTTTTTACATACCTTTGAGGTACCAACAATAGTTGACTACTGAGGTGTATTTGTGCATTTTTTTTCACTTTTGATGTGATATGTTATATTAGTGGTCCACCCATTATCTGTTTTTTAATTGTTTTTATGGATTCTTGTTGACTTTTTCATATATTAAAGATGTAATTCCTTGATTATATCAGAGTGGTGCGGTGTTTCTCCAGATCCCTCTTTCCTTCTTTTTGGCATATGCATACTCTGGATCTGTTCTGCACACCTGATTTGTTTATATTTGATTAGTGGCTGGAGCTGACTCTTCCCCCCCCCACCCCCCCTGGTTTGCTAGAAACAATATGAGACTCGTATCTTTGCTACTAATGTTCTATTTCTTTATTATTATTATTGATTTATAAAGTGCCAACATATTTATGGCGCTGTACAAAGTAAGAAAAGAACATGGGGTACATAATCATACAGACAATGGTGTACAGCAATATACAACATAAATAATTGGTGACAAAATACACAATGATACAAAATACAGACTACAAAATACAGAATTGTTAATGACAGTGATAAAAGTAACACAATGATTAAAATGTATACTGATTTCCAGGACACAAAAGGGGGAAAGAACCCTGCCCTTTGCGAGCTTACACTTCTTAAGGTGGCCATACACTTGTTAGATTAGCAGCAAATAGGTCATCAGATAGATCTCTGATCTATCTGATGTATGTAGGAAATTTTTTTACTAGGAACAGATTCCCAATAGATTTCAGTATGAAATCTATTGAAAATCAATCTGATGGCATTTTTTTGCCATCAGATTTCCATTAGGTCCAATGCAAAATCTCAACAGATCTTGCTAAATTTTCCAACGTGTCAGATCGAGTGAAATCGGCCGCAAATCGATTTCGATTGATTGGCTGATAATCGGCTGAGTGTATGGGCCCCTTTAGCTGTACTGCACATACAATTCATTATATCATCTGTTTATTTTCACTTCAGATCCCCTTTATGAGAAAGGATTTATTTTAACAACCAGTCGTCAGGGGTGTTTAAATGGCCTTTAAGATTTAAGTATATATTTAGAGTGCACCTCAAACTTATTTGTGGCAATAATCAATTAACAATTTGACAAGATGTATGAATGGATTTATATAATATTTACAAACTGTTCATCTAGTAATAGGGCGTATCCTACAGAGGAGCAAGACTGTTACTAATGCTTGCCTTTCTCTTACAGACATACTATTACACCTTGTTAATAATATGCTTTAGATTTCTTCTCCATAGATAATGTAACTTCCTTTTTATCCTCTGCACTTCTTTACCTTACACTTCTTCTTCAGCTTGCGTGCATGTCTTATTCTAATTCATGTCTATGATATGTTAATGCATTTTTAATTTGGTATTATAACAGAATCTTTTACTGTAAGTCTTTAAAAAACAAAATGTTTCCCAATGCATGATGGGACAGAATTTACCTTTGGCATGGCATTGTTAACCTGCTCTTTCTTTTTCTTCCTTTTCTTTCCCAATATTCTTGTCTTTCTCCAAATCACTTTGTACTGTACACTCTATCACACCTTTCTACCCAACTTTGCCACTTTCCTCACACTTCTTACCCTAATTCATACTTTTCTCATTTTACTCATTCACATGCATCTCATTACCCTTAACCACCATAACAACTGTGTTCCGCTTTTTCCTTATGTGCTTTTCTGGACCTTTTAATCCCATGTTACTCCATTGTTTCCTCAACCCCAAAACTTTCCTCTATTTTCTGTCAATCATCTTTCCTCACACACGATGGTCTCTGGGCAGTTTTGATGCTGTCTGCTCCCCCTATAGTGCCTGGTTTCTGCTGTACAGTTGGGGTGGATTGGAAATCCCTCACCACCCCTGCCTGCCTGCCACTCACCACAGACTACTTCCCAGACAGGCAAAGCCTGCAAAATGATTACACAGAGGGCTGCTATGACCTGCTACCAGAAGCTGACATGGATAGGTAAGACAAGAGTCTAGCACTAATCTTATAATTCACATCTACATGTTGAATTTAGGGTTGTGAAAGGATTTTTGTTTAAAAGTACACCTTGCATTAAAGAGCTATGGAGGCTACCATCTCCTAAACCATGCCAGATTCCTGGCTGCAATGCTGATCTTTTGCAAATACATTATGGGTCACCTCCCTTGGAGTTTGTGTTCGTCTTCCAGATTTACTCACTTATTCCAGGTAAGGGATTGAAAAGGTATTCTAGCCAGTGAGTCAGCATTACAGTCAGGAAACGAGACTTGCATAGAGGACAAGATGGTAGCCTTTTTAGTTAAAGCGGACCTGAACTCAAAACTTCCTCTCTGCTCTAAAAGATAAACAGCATAATAACCTTTAAAGAAAAAAAATCTTTCTTGCAGCTGATCTAAATCCTGCAATAAATCTGCATTGTGGCTTACTTTCTGCTTTAATGGTAGCAGACATGTTGTTAAAGCAGGTCCGAGATGAAAAACTAACTACAACAAGTAACTTGTCTATATATCTTATCTAAAGTTTAGATAGCTTACACAGCATATCTAGCTGCAAACCGCTTCAAAAGTATATGATTATTTATTCCTGTGATACAATGAGGGCAGTCATGTTCTGTTTGTTACATTGTCGCAGGCTGAGGGCTGGAGATGCTATCAACTTGCCTGTGTGTAAATTCAGTCCACTCTCCTAGTCCCCTCTGCCTCTGAAAATAGTGGCTAGTAACCTCTTCCTCCTGCCGACTGAGCTCCCATTTATAGGGCATTAGAGTATTAAAACAAAACAAAAAAGTATTTGGTTTGAGGAATGCCCTATAAACTATATGAAAGGAACACAATTATGCAATGAGTAAAAGTTTATCTCGGATCCACTTTAACATCCTGTGTTTACAAATTAGCTGCTCTGCCATGGTAGAGGATATTACTGAGCTGACACAGCTGAGAGATCAAATTATGGTGGTGATTAGTCACAAATGAGGGAGAATAAGACAGGATAAACTCTCTAAATACATACAGGGTGTATTCTCTGTTTTCTTTCTGTCCTGTGCAAGAGCTCAGGTCCACTTTAACTAAAGTAAGGTATGCTTTATGTGAAATGCTAGGACAAGACTTTCTCCTTTACAGTAAAGCATGTTACTAATAGCGTAACTCGCGGAACACTGCTGGCGGTAATAACTGTAATATTGCCGTGCGCTGTCTGCGCACAGCATTAATAAATGCTACTTCGTGCATTAACCCCTTGGTTTTCTGTCTCTTGGTCTTCTTTGTTTTTATGTTTTATGGTTGTAGGAGCTAGTTTTGGTTAGATTTTATAAAAAAAACCACCTGAGTGTTTTCGTTTCAGGCCTCAGCATGGCTTGTTTATAGTTACGAGTCTTGTAATTTTGGAAAGACCTCATTGGCCTATGCAGGTTTATTTGAATTTTCTAAGCATTATGTTACACAACATGATACCATTTATTGATAATTACGGTTCGATCTCTGTATCATTTTTCACTAACTTAATAAATGCTTAAATGTTGTGGAAAAAAATGCTTAGTTGTTGGAGAAAAAAAGTAGTGTGTTTTGTGACATGAGATAAATATATGTATGTTTGGCGTCATTCCTGCATGTAACTAAGCTGTGTTCATTTATTTTTCCTTTTTCTCCCTGAAAAAGTTAAATATCTAGGTATGCAAGTGACATTTTCTCTCTGGTCGGGATTTAGGGGGACAACAGTGTAGCCCTCAGTGATGACAAATTACAGCCATAAAACTCTTTCCTGGAAGAGAACCGCTTCTGAGTGCAGGGAATAGATACAAAAAGGTCAATAGTTCATTGATTGGGACTCTGAACTTTGCAGACTGTGCGAAAGACTGTGTCATTCAGCAGAGACAGTAAAACTTTAAACCTACATTTTTATCTTTTAAAAAAAATAAAATTGTGAGATTTAAAGATATATATTTTTAGAAGTAGGAGCATACAGTACATACAGTATAATTGTATATTTCTTAGTTAATTTTCAGTTCAGGTTCCCTTTAAGCAAACCCCAGGAGATAACACTATTGTTTGCACCTCTACACTCTTCTTTCTGAGTCATTGATAATGCACATTTACAGTGTCTCAGGGGTGTATGTAGGACACCTCACTCTGTGATCTACCGCCCACCAGAAAAATACTCAGACTTCCTTGAGGAACTTGTAGACCTCCTATGCAACCTAACACTGAAACACCCCAGATGGATTGTTCTTGGAGATTTCAATACATGGGTGGACTCCTCCTCCTCACAATTTGGAAAAGAGCTACCTCGTGCCTTACATGAACTGGGCTTCCTCCAATCAATCAGCTCTGCTACTCACAGGAAAGGTCACACTCTGGACCTTATATTCCATACTGGGCTGTCAATAGCCAATGTGGAAATTAATCCTGTTGCCTGGTCAGACCATCACACTATCCACTTCTCCCTCTCAATACCAGCCATCAAACACCAGGTCAAGAATCAAATAAAATATCGCCGCTTAAAAGGGCTAACACCTCAACATATCCGTGATAACCTTAGCTTTGATGAATTTACTGACTCCAGCTTGGACCCTGATACTCTGGTGTTTAAATACAACAAATGTGTGTCCTCCACCTTTGAGACCATTGCTCCTCTGCGCACCAAATATCTTACTCCACACCATCATGCACAGTGGTTTGATAACGCTATAAAAGAGCTGAAAAGACAAGGCCGAAAACTTGAGAGGCTGTGGCGCAAATCTCAGTCCCCAGCAGACAAACATGCCTTAATCTTCCACTTGAAGAGCTACCAAAAGGTAATCACGGAAAAAAAATCATCCTTTCTATCACAAGAGATTGCAAATGCAGTTAACAAACCAGCCCAACTGTTCCGCACAGTGGAAAAACTCTGCAACCCAGCATGTCAAAAACTTAATATCGAGTCTTCAAAGGACCTCTGTGACCAATTTGCCCATTTCTTCACAGACAAAGTCTCCGCTATAAGGTCCGCCATCCAACTTACAGCATCTGAGCCTAATATAGCGCCGAAGACCATTAGCAGAGACAACGTAACACCTTGGTCAAACTTCAAAGAAATTGATGAAGAAGTCACATCAAGCATCCTCCTTCACGTCCGCCTAACTACCTGTGACCTGGATCCTGGCCCAACACAGTTCATGTTGAACTGCCCCGACCTGTTCGTACCGGTATTCCTCAAAATTGTTAACTGTTCCTTACAATCAGGGATATTTCCTGCTTTACTGAAGGAAGCAATCATCAGGCCTCTCCTCAAAAAAACCCTCCCTGGACCAATGCAATGCAATGACCAGCTACAGACCTGTCTCTAACCTCCCCTTTCTGGCAAAGCTAATTGAAAAAGCTGTATACCTCCAGCTAGAAGCCAGAATCCTACAAAATAAAGAGTTATGACCCATTCCAGTCTGGCTTCAGGAAACACCACAGCACTGAAACTGCCCTCATCCAAATATGCAACCACCTGCTCATGGCAAGAGACAGAGGAGAGTGCTCGATCCTCATACTGCTAGACCTTTCTGCAGCCTTTGACACAGTTGACCATGACATCTTGATAAACAGGCTACAGGAATACTGCGGCATTGATGGCATAGTACTTCAGTGGTTCCAATCCTTCTTGAGTGGCAGAACCCACAAAGTGTCTATGGGGCCCTTCCTGTCCACCCCCGTAACACTTAAGTATGGGGTGCCCCAGGGCTCAATCCTCTCTCCCCTGCTTTTCACAATTTACATGCTACCGTTGGGAAAACTAATCCAAAAACATGGCCTGACATACCACTGCTATGCAGACGACACCCAACTATATCTTTCCTTCAAGCCTGGTGTGACAGACCCAACTCTAACTATAAACGCCTGCTTACGTGAACTACAGCAATGGATGAATGACAACTGGCTGAAACTAAATGCAGACAAAACTGAAGTCCTTCTGATTGGAGGGCAGAGCATGATAACAAAACAACTTAACTTGCAGTCTTCACCACTGGGAATAGGAGGCACGGATCTACGCAGCTCTGATCATGTGCGTAGCCTGGGAGTTCTAATTGATGGGGATTTAAACTTCAGAACTCAAATCTCTGCTGTGGTGAAATCATCCTATTTTCACCTGAAGAACATTGCAAAAATCAAGCACCTCATACCCCCAGAAGAACTGCCAACCTTAGTCCACGCCTTCATCACATCCCGACTGGACTACTGCAATGCTCTCTACACTGGCCTTCCAAAAAAGGCCTTGTACCGCCTACAGCTGATACAGAATACTGCTGCCAGACTGCTGACCAACCAACCCCGTCACTGCCACATAACGCCAGTCCTGCATTCCCTTCACTGGCTACCTATAGAATGGAGGGTCCTATTCAAGATCGGCCTACTGACATTTAAATCCCTGAATAATCTAGGCCCTGGATACATGAAAGATATGTTACAGCTGCGTAGCAATCCCCGCATTCTCAGATCCACAGGTTCTAATAATCTAGTCATACCCAGAGTCCACTTAGAAACTTTTGGTCCCAGAGCCTTCTGTCATGCTGCCCCTACGTTTTGGAACTCCTTACCTCAACAGATCAGGACAGCCCCATCCCTGGACGTGTTTAAATCCAGACTGAAAACCCACCTGTTCAGTCTGGCATTTGCAGAAATATAACTTTTGTTGTGTGAATACTTCATCCTACTAATTACTGAATCTGAAAGAGCCTAAGCGCTTTGAGTCCTATGGGAGAAAAGCGCTATAGAAATGTTATTGTATTTTATTGTCCCCATGACAGGGAAATCGCTGACATAGAACTGTGGATGCCGAACCCCTTAAAGGGTCAGCAAAAAAAATTAATTCTATTTTTTACATTATATATGTAGAAATTAGATAGGAGAGATGATGATAGAATTATAACCTCATTGAAGTAAAAGTGTAGATAACTTAAAGAGGAACTCCAGTGAAAATAATGTAAAAAAAAATGCTTCATTTTTACAATAATTATGTATAAATGATTTAGTAAGTATTTGCCCATTGTAAAATCTTTGCTCTCCCTGATGACATGTTTACTACTGGCGGGTAATGTCAGTGGAAGGAGATGCTGCTTGCTTTTTTGGCAATTGGAAACCGCTGTAAACAGTAAAACAGCTGCACTGAGGTTCACAGACAGGAAACTGTCATCACACTGTGGGACTGGTGTAATCACAATATTAGCCATACAGAGCCCCCTGATGGTCCGTTTGAGAAAAGGTGTACATTTATTGGCAATACAGAGTTCTGTGCAAAGGATTTTTCCTTACCCGTCTCAACACATTTTAATTGTTTAGCTCATGAGTTATTTCTCCTTCTAGTTGAGGTGACAGCAAGTAAGATGAGATACGTTTTGTGGATCAGTCCACTTAGCCGTAAACGTGAGTATCTGAAGAAACAAATATTGATATACAGTAGCAAATGCTGAGGACAGATCAAGGATTGTTCCCCTCTTGTTTAAAGAAAGGTGAGAAAATTCCAGAAGATAAAGACATATTAACAAAAAAATGAGATAAGCAGAGTGGAGAATGCAAGGTAAAAGTCTACCCCAAGGTCTTTAAAATGTGTTAATAAATACCTCCATGTTCTAGAGACTCTTCAGACCCCTCCAAGCTACTTCTTTCTTCCAGCCTTGCCTCCTCCATCTTGCCACTCCATGCCCTGTTCCTGGAGGCGACTGGGGTTATGTGTGCCCCAATGTATTGAACTCCAGCATGGCTGTGCACAGTCCTAAAGATCTGGCCGGAGTCCCAAAGTGGGCATATAGTGGAAAGTCAGAGGGATGGACGGATGAAAGAAATAACCTAGAGGGGTCTGAAGAGCGTATAGAACACCAACGTAATATACATTAACACTTTTTATTCACCTTTGGTTTACTTCAACCCTCCTGGCGGTCTATTAAAAACCGCCAGGGGGCAGTGCAGCAGTTTTAATTTTTTTTTTTAAATCATGTAGCGAGCCCAGGGATCGGTATGCTCACGCAGCTAGCACAGTGCTAGCTGCGTGTAGCAAAAAAAAAAAAATTATGCAAACTGGCCCAGCAGGGCCTGAGAAATCCTCCTGCGTGGCTTACCCCGAACTACATTCGGGGTTACCGCCAGGAAGGTTAAAGGCTGAGGAGAGCTGATGTGTTATTTGGGAAGGAATAATATCCAAAAAACGTGTGGGATTTAAAAGATAAGGGGGGATACATTAGTCTGCTGGTGGTGCTCACCTGGACTTACAACAGTCCTGCAGGTAGTCCGTTTACTATACTAAACATACTGCAGTGCAATGTCTGCTAAAAAAAAAACAGGGTCTTTTGACCTTTCTGCAGCTGACAAACTTTGACAGGTAGTCATCTTGTAGAGGTCTCAAGTAGACAAGGGCAGGTGATAACTGAGTGTGGCCAATTGAAACTCATCCCACTATTATACCTTTGCATCCTGAAATACATGCACACCTGTGACCTGTAACACAGATATTGATGAAAACTTGCGATAGCATTAAAAGGGAGGATATTAGTTCTATCTGACAAGTGACATGCCAGTTCCATGCCATGCTCTGCTGATGTTTGGCAAAATAAAGTCCCTATAAATCAGGTTTTTGTCCAGGAACAACCTTGCTTGAAGCAGATGGTCAGCCAATATAGGCCATTTCAATGACGGGATCTGTCATTTCTAGAGGTACGCTTAGGTGAACACGCAGAATCCAGCGCAGGAGACTTGGGCGCAGCTGGCGTCACCATAGACCGTTATAGGAATTACAGCTATAGCGGCGCACAGGGAGTAACTTCGGCGCCGTCAGAAGACTTAGCTGAAGTTACTTTTAAAACCCTATAATTCGGCCTCTAGCAATTGCTAGAAGACGAATTATTTCATTCCCCACTATCCATGGCGGCCCAGAGGGGGAATAGTATTTAATGCGACCGGGAACTTGTGCAGCAGCAGGATCAGCCATACCGGCTGTATCCTGTGCCCAAGTCTCCCGCACCGATTCCTCTCGTACGCCCCTTAGGAGCATGTTTGAAGAGGATTATAAAGTCCTGTAGAATGACATTCCCAAACCAGCCAACTAGCATCACATACCAGTCATTTTACCAGACCTCTAAATAGCTGAAAAAGAAAGTAATTACTGACTTGTTAGAAAACTGATTTAAAAAAATAATTGTGTGGTACTTTATAAGTGAAGTTTTCTTTTAGATGGATAACATTATTTCCTGTTCTCTAGACGTGATGAGGATGGTGTTCAAATGACTGCTCAGCAAGTATTTGAAGAATTTATATGTCAGCGTCTCATGCAAGGCTATCAAATTATTGTCCAGCCCAAACAGCCCAAACAGTGTTCCAGTGCACCACCACCTCTCAGCAGTAGCCCCCTCTACAGACGAGGTAATACAATTTTTTAGTCTATTTTTAACTTTCAACTCAGATTCTTGTAAGCAAAATTAAAATTAGATCTATAATGAAAATAAAGAATTACATATAAGTTTATAGTATAGCCATGTATTGCCCAGTACGGTCAGAGGTATTTGGGACAACTATCTGTATGTTGACTACATAAACCATTCTATATCTTTGCCAGGGTTGGTAGCCCGTAACCGTCCAGAAGAAGAAAATCAGTATTGGCTAAGCATGGGTCGGACATTTCATAAGGTGACCTGCAAGGACAAAATAATCACTGTGACAAGATATTTACCAAAGTAAGAGGATAATATTTGTTAAATATTTAACTGCTAGCAGTCTGTTGGGGACAAGACAGGAAGGAGCAAACAATCAAAATGTTGATTTAAAGTTCATCTTTAGTAAAATATCAAAACCATGCTTGAACACTGCAGTGATTTGAGTTGTTGAGTTTACGGCCCTTGGAAACTCAAGTAAATGGATGAAAGTTACCCTTTTAGGAGACCTAGAGGACATTTTTGAATTTGAGATTCCAGTTGCATGTAATAGGTGATACACAGAATTAACATGACAATATAAATGTATCACTGTTATTGATGTGGTTAGTGATCTAGACAATTACGGGAATATGAAGGTGGGATGTGGGAGCGTTGTTTGCGGCTTTTATGTTAACTGATTATCGAGGATATTGCTAAGAGCAATTGATGAAACCCACACATGTGTTTTCTAGATATCCATATGAATCTGCCCAGATCAGTTATACGTACAACTTGTGCCCCTCGCACTCTGGCTGTGACTTTGTGCCTAGCTGGGTGGAATTTTCTCATGAGCGGTTGGAGGACTACAAGTGGAACTATTTGGATCAGTACATCTGTTCTGCAGGCTCTGAAGACTTCAGGTGGGTCATAAGTATAACTGGAGCTCTTCAGTCTAGAAAAGAATGGTATCAACGATCTACTTCATGCACAGATGGCAATCTGCAGGAGCTGCTTTATCCATCAAAGCCTTTATAAGCTAATGTATACAGCTTAGGGAAAGTGCATCTGCCAGCTTTGCACCACTAGTGAAACTCATCCTGTGTTCTCACGTTGTAAGCTCAGCTAACAACCCAGGGTTCGCCACTCCCTACACTGCAAGCTTGAATTTACCTTCTGGTGGTGAACAGCACTTAAATATAAAGACGGATTTCAGAGTACTGGGCACATTTCGAAAAACTCGAAAAACTAGTCCAAGGAAATTTGGAGCAAAAGTGTAGCAGAAGCCCAGAGGAATATTCTGATTGGTTGCTGTGAGAAACTGCTCCATGTTTCCACTTATTTTGCACCTGTTTTGCTCTATTTTCCTTGAACAGGTTTTGATAAATCTCTACTGCTCTAGCTAAGTTGAAATCTCATCTACTGAATTTCAAAGCAATACATAAAAAGGGTTGTTGTTTTTTTTTTTTTTTTTTAATCTAATTTCCATGATTTAGCTTTACACCCTATTTGTTGTATGCAGCTTGATTGAGTCTCTGAAGTTCTGGCGCACTCGGTTTCTTTTGCTTCCATCATGTGTGGGACCTACCAAACGTATTACTGAGGGAGAGCAGCGGTGTGATGTGTATGGAGATCGACCAAGATCTGAGCAAGAGGAAGCACAGCTCTTAGATGGCTTCCTGCGATTTGTGGAAGGTTTGAACCGCATTCGTAGGCGTCACAGATCTGACCGGATGATTCGGGTATTTTGGTGCTCTTATGCCATGTTTGTTCATTGTTGTACTGAAAATATTGTGTAAATGTGTATTAATGTACCTGTGTACTTTTCTTTGCATTTTTAGAAGGGAGGTGGGATGAAAGGACTGCAGCTTCCTGCACACCCACCAGAACCTCCCGGGCCTCCTGTAGGAAAGAAAGGCACATCTGCCCTTGCAGCTCTGCTAGAGATGGAAGCTAATCAGAAGTAGGATAGTCTATCTGCCAAGAACTAGAACTTAATTGCTTAAAATGGTTAAAGGAATACAAATGTAAAATGTATATGTATCTATGTATATTTTCAGGAGTTTAGGGGAACAACAAGCTCTCAGCCATTCAGGAAAAGCTTCTTCCCAGGGCTCTGATCCAGCTGTCACTCCCACCTTTGTGGACAGCCCCCGTAAGGTGATATATATATAAAGCACAGACATTGTAGATACATATTTGTATAGATTTTGCCACTGCTTGATGATATCTGGTCAGTTCATTTCCTGATTCCTCTGTGTCTTCCAAATGTAATTGTGTTTGGTTCTATCTGGCTCTTTCTCTGTCTTTACTGTTCTCTCTGCACTGTCGCTCTCCTCTCAGGATGGGGCCTTCTTTATGGATTTTGTTCGTAGCCCACGTACAGCACCATCGTTCAACCCCCAGGTCAGTGTACTAGGTACCACCAGCTTTGTGACAGTGCAGTCCTTGCATGACTCTTCTCCTACTAGATAGCTTGGAATGTAGGATTATGGACATTCTCCATGATGTATTTTGACCTGCACTGTCCACCATTAACTGCACGCAGAATATATTTACTCATCATCGGCATGAATGTGTGTTGTGTACATTTTTGCTTGGTCCCATTTTGTATCTAAATGCAAAAGTTAATAGTATGGCTTTGCGCACCAACTGTGTGCTTATTTGCATGCGTTTTTTTACTATATAAATAGCTTTACAGTAACAATGCCTTGCATGTGAATCCCTATTTCTTATAACGGTGTTTCTGTGATAATTTTAACCTGAACTCTCCCTCACACAGTGCTGCTAGTGAAGAGGTGGGTCAGTTGACTGCTACAAGAGCAGCTTCTGGTTTATGCCCACTACACCCAATGTGGTCTATAGCCATCCCAGCTGCAGTGTGCAGTGCCCTGATTCAGCAGGAATCCTATTTTATTTTTTGAAGTATGCCATCATTTTGTGCACAAAGCAGGTCAACAACTTTTGTCAAGGGGTTTGAGGCATTATACCGATAGATTTGCAGCAGATTCGACCATGAGATCGTCAGATGCCTGAAATCTATTGAAAATCGATCTAAGGGCATTACTGCACCATTAGATCCAGTGCAACTCTATGGACCATCGATCTGCTGCCAGCAGCAGATCGACCTAGATCTTCAATCCTGTCAGATAGATCAAATCGATCGAAATCGGCTGCAAATCGATCGAATGGGGAATTTGATAGAATCGATTTCTGATTGATCGATTCTAAAGAATCGATCGATCGATGCCTGAAATCGACCAGTGTATGGGACCCTTTAGAAGTAATGGGCTTGGAAACAGCTGTATTTGATCATTTATTCAGCATAATGGCTTGACAAGACAATAGGTAGTAAAGTACCTGCTGTTGGTTAAAAGGGATTACTGGGAATGACCAAATGACTATTTAAAAAAAATTGTAATGTTGGCATCAGATGGTAGTATCAGATGGTAGTATCCCGTCCTTGTATGTATAGTCACAAAGATCACGGCATACATATGAGTGACTAATAATGTGTATGACAATCTATACCACTGATGAAGTACATTTATAAATGTAACGCATAGAATACAATTAGTGTCCCATATTTTACACCTACAATTGGCATGCTGTACATTCTGATTCTTATCCACAGGTCACAGGTTAGTACATATTGATACTGTTAAGCCTGAATTCCAACTTCCTGTCATTGAAATGGAAAGCAATGTCATGTTCAGATTGGCTACTAGTGGAACAAGGCATTACTGTTTTTCACTCCTGTACATGAAATACATCACAGAACTACTTTTGGAGAATATTTCTTGAAAATAAGACTGTAGGCTGTGGGAGAAGATTTAGTGACATGTAGGTTTATGCACAGAGATACATATGGTAGGGTGGGTTTATACAGGGCAGGTCACTTCAGCGTCAGGACGCGGCCGTGTAGCTTCAGATATTGGCGCAGCTATAGCTGTCGTCCACGGTCCGTGCATGGGTAATTTGGGTGCTGACGATAGCCGGATCACTAATTATGTGTATCCGCCCCCCAAAGTTGCTACGGCTCGGAGGGGGAATAGTATTTTGCATCACTGGGAATTTCAGTGGCAGCAGGATGAGCCGTTAGTAAGGGCAATATTGCTGTGCGCTGTGTGCACAGTAATATTACCGCTGTTATGTGGATCAACCCTATAGAGGGCACCCATGCGGATCAACCCTATAGAGGGCACCCATGCAAACCATATGTTTGAGCAACTTTAGACATTCTCAACACATTTAAAAAACAACTGAATTGCATGTCCAATATAGCTCCTGTATGTCAACAATCTACTCCATTTAAACAAGCTGCACAGTTATTGGAAGGAAAAAAACATTACCATGGGATTCTGCAGTTGATTGATTTATGCAGTGCAAGGATTTAACACTTGAGAGTCTTACTGTCAGATAATTTTTGCAAGTTATATTATAGCCAAGTAAGTGCACGACATCCAGCATTAAAAGAGAGGTTCAGTACTATACACAAAACTAATTTTGTGTGCACTGATATTCGTTTCTTGATGGATTATGCTATACACAACTGTACACATTAAGGTGTATACAGATGTTCGCTGATGTTGCACGGTTGCTCCTCAGCCCTTTTCCCAATGCCCTTCGTTTGTGCATGACTTTTACAGGAAGTTCCCTCAGCAGGATGTAGCACCCATCCTCTCTTTGTGCAGCAGTATATGCAGCCCAGCTGCTTGTGCTGTTGTCTTGGAGAAGAAGAGAAAGATCAGAGGGCACAGATGACCAGCTGAGGGGTTATTTGTAAATGAGCTGCCCAGTTGTGAACACTGTCAGAGGCAGATGGGAGCGCTTTTATGCTGTATCTGCTGCCTGAGACAACATTATCATTTTGGGTGACAAATGTTGATAGTTTTTACCAGACCTAAGCTTTTGGGTATACAATTTCCCTTTATCAGACAATGGATCTAACAAAGGAAAAATACACTCCCAAAAGCTAATCTTTCAACAAACTTGTTAGTACAAATAAAAAAAGAATGAGTATCAATACAGTTAACATCCTTTCCTGATAATCTTTTCCAAACATGCAGTATGTTAATGTTTGTTGAACACTCTCAGTAGAAAGTCTGCATGGAGTGATAAAGCATAGAATGGACCTGAACACAAAACTTCCTCTCTGCTCTAAAAGATACGCAAAAGGATAATAAACAAAAACATTTCTTTGTTACAGCTGATATAAATCCTAAAATAAATCTGTATTTGCACTACTTCCTGATTCATGGAAGCAGACCTATTGTTAACCTCTTGTGCTTTTAAATGAACTTATCTGCCATGGCAGTCATGTGACACAGGGGAGAGATCAAATTACAACTTGTGATTAGACACAAATGAGGGGGAATGAAACCGGCTCAACTCTCTAAATGCATACAGAGTGCATTTCTCTGTTTTCTTTCTGTCCTGTGCAAGAGTTCAGGTCCACTTTAACATAACATGATTCTGTTTACTTGTTGTATGCATATGCTGTCCATTTTGCTAAAATAAATTTATTCTCACTTAGATCTCGATTGATCAAGGGGTTTCCCCTTACACCGATGGAAACAACACCTTGGCAAACAGCACCCCATCAGTAACTCAAGGGGGTAATACAATAGAGCAGTCACTTCCATCAGCTGAGACAAGGTACAGGTGATCATATATCATTGGTGTAAGTCTGCCTTTTATGAAGGGGCTGTATAACTTTTAGTTTTTTTTTTTTTCTTTTTGTAGCGTGGTACCAGTGTCTGGGGGACCAAGTACTCTTCCTTCCAGTGCCAGCCTCAGTGAGATTCTAGAAGCAATGAAACACCCAACGTAAGTGCTGTGTGTGACAGATTTTTAGAAAGGTGATCTGAAATTTGCATTATATCAATCAATCATCTGGGTTGTGTACTGTAGATTCTACTATATGGATATACTAGGTTTTAAAGAGAACCCGAGGTGTGTTTAAAGAATGTTATCTGCATACAGAGACTGGATCTGCCTATACAGCCCAGCCTCTGTTGCTATCCCAAACCCCCCCTAAGGTCCCCCTGCACTGTGCAATCACTCATAAATCACAGCCGTGCTGTGAGGCTGTGTTTACATCTGTAGTGTCAGTCTCAGCTGCTCCCCGCCTCCTGCATAGCTCCGGTCCCTGCCCCCGTCCCTTCCCTCCAATCAGCAGGGAGGGAAGGGAGGCAGGCGGGGACTGGAGTTCTGCAGGAGGCGGGGAGAGCAGCAGACTGACACTATAGAGATAAACACAGCCAGCTCTGACAAGCTGTTTGTCAGCAGTGTGGCTGTGATTTATGGAGGGATTGCAGAGTGCAGAGGGAACTTATGGGGGGTTGGGATAGCAACAGAGGCTGGGCTGTATAGGCAGATCCAGCCTCTGTATGCAGATAATATTCTTCAAACCCACCTCGGGTTCTCTTTAAATGTGAATGAAATAGTGACATGTAAATGTTTTGTGCTCTTAGCAGACATGCAGTAGTTACTTGGTAACTTCTCTGGATATAGCCAGGTAAACTTGTAATGGAAGTGATAAACTATGAAAATGTAACAAATATCAACAATATTGTATTGGATTTTTGAATAGGACAGGCATTCCATTGCTGTCTGAACAGAAGGGCCTTCCACCTTGCTGCTTTATCAGTGCTGAGGTTGTACATTGGCTGGTCAATAATATAAGTTGGGTACAAAGTCAGACTGTGGCCATGGACATAATGCAGGTAAGACATGTACACGTATTCTCTCTATCATGGAAGTATCTGTTGTTGTCGTTCTTTGGCCCACGTAAATATTGTTTATGCCTTGCAGAAGATGCTTGATGACCAATATATCACACATGCTTCTGGAGAAACATTTAGAACCTTCATTTATGGGTTTTACTTGTACAGAATTCCTCCAGAAAGAGAGTCTGAGAGGGGTAAGTGGAACCGAAGTTAGGGCACTGGAAAGACATTTAGTGTCAGAGGGTGTTTATAGTTCCCTAAAGCACTAAAGTTTAATAACACTGTGTGCAAGATTATGGCCCTGAAATGTGAGTTTAATTTCCAAATCGTTAACTAGTTGATTAGTCCACATTCCTTGTCTGTGTATTGCTTGGAAGATGAGAACATGGTCATGAAGTGATAATATGTTTTGGTCAGATTTCTAGGGTTGCTTCCATATGGTGACCGGTGAAATAAGGTGCTTTACAAATAGAGCTGCATTTTCTTTAACTGAAGAGTCCTCACTTGAGATAGTATAGTGTAACTGAGACAGTCTTGTGTTTTACTTACCAGCTCCTACGAGAGTTGTCTCTAAAGGCCTTTCCAATAGGTAAACCAGCAATGCACTGGGTGGACTTTGTATCCTCTCCTCATTGCTTGGAAATGTGTCTTCAAGTACCCCCAACAGGATTGTTTTTACTGGAGACAGCTTTGGTACTTAACCACTTCAGGACCACAGTCTTACAACCCCCTAGTGACAAGCCCCCTCTGCAGCTTTAATAGCTCGCTACAGAGCCATACAACTTGGCACACAAGTGAATTCCCCCCCCCCCCCCTTTTTTTCTGACCACCAACAGAGTTTTCTGTTGGTGGGCTCTGATCGCTGTTGCCATGATTTTTTTTATATTAATTTATTTGTAATTTTTTTGTTATAAAATTATCTATTTTTGTATATATTTTTAATTCCCCCCTCAAGTCAGTCATGGCGATCCTCTCTCATAGGTATCAGCCTATGAGAGGGGATTGCGTTTGGAGCCTCTCCAGTGGACAGCCGAGTGACATGGCTGTCCCCAGCACAGCGATGCATCTAACAGTCTGCTAGCAGTGATTGCCGCTGGTAGACTGATGACAGAGCTCTGCTCTGTCACTCAAGCGGGGATGTGCGCATGATCCCCTGTAATACCCCATCCTGGTGCCGACACCTGTTGGTGTTAGGCGGTTGGGAAGGGGTTAATGAATAGTAAAAACAAATGTATAATTTTAGAGATATCCTAACAGTATAACTCATTTGGTCTACTTGTGGAGTGGAAACCCCAGTCTTAAATTTTCCCAGCAATAGATAAACAATTTGCACATGAAAGTTTACTTGACATGCCTTTTAAATAAATGTTCTCATTTTTTAGGGACTGTCGCCAAAATCTTAACATTTTAAACGCATACAAATAAGAAGTACATTTCTTCCAGAGTAAAATGAGCCATAAATTACTTTTCTCCTATGTTGCTGTCACTTACAGTAGGTAGTCGAAATCTGACATTACCGACAGGTTTTGAGCTAGTCCAACTCTTCATGGGGTATTCTCAGCATGGCTTTTATTCTTTAAAAAGATATTCCCTGAAAATGATTGACACAAAGATGCTGGCCAGCCTCCCTGCTCGCTGCACACTATTTTGGCAGTTGGACAGAGCATCTGCCATTCACAAAGTGCTTTTAAAAATAAAGAAAACCCTGAGACCCCCCTATGAGAAGATGGGCTAGTCCAAAATCTGTTGGTAATGTCAGATTTCTACTACTTACTGTAAGTGACAGCAACATAGGAGAAAAGTAATTTATGGCTCATTTTACTCTGGAAGAAATGTACTTCTTATTTGTATGTGTTTAAAATTTTAAGATTTTCGCAACAGTTCCTCTTTGACATGCCTTTTAAAAAAATGTTCTCCTTTTTAGGGACCACAAACTTGACCCAAGCAAGCGCTTGGCATTCTTCTGCAATGGAGGATTTTGCTGCCTTCCAGAGGAAATGGTTTGAAGTGGCACTGGTGGAAGAGGAGCTGCTGCATTCTGAAATCCCTCCATTTCTCTTGCCTTGGTTACCCAGTCGGCCAGCCTCTTATGCAAGTAGGCACAGTTCTTTCAGCCGCAGCTTCGGAGGAAGAAGCCAGGCCGCAGCACTGCTAGGTAGCTGCCCGCAAAGGGCAGAGGAGCTGATGGAGTGTCACCTTCAAGAGAATGATCTCCTGTGGACTAGCTTTGGTTTTTATCTTTTACAGATGGCCCATGGTTCTTAGTGTTAACAGCAGTCTCCATTTAATATAATCATATTTCAAATTACGTCTGGTAGATTGAGCCAAGACCTAGCTTCATAAAATATATTACAGCCTCTGTATATGAAGTAGCTTTAGGTACTGTACATTAGTAATAATTGCATTTACAGTGGTTGTAATCACATATGGATGTCATACGTACATTTTGATAAGAAAAACAACAAGCTTAATCGTGTAGGTCCTGAATATTCTTACATGAAAAAGTAAGCATAATTCTTTGTCTGAGACTTCGCCTTAATAGATAACACTCCTGTGATTCAACATCTTGCAAATCTGTTATCACTGGGTCATGCCACATCATTATTCTTTCTTCATGGTTTACTTTCTCTTCTAACCATCAAAGAAAAGGTAACCCAGCTACAGCCTACACCATTGCTGCTTCCATGTGACATCATTGGTTCCTCTCTTGACTGTAATCTCATCTCCAACAGCTCCTCCCCTGACGGGTACATGTAACTTGCATGCCAAGCACCTGTACAGAGCCATGGAACAAGCTCTGTCACCAGTCCCTTGTCCTTTTATTTTATGAAGGTTTCTCGTTCTCTAAATACATGGGTTACTTGGTTCTCTCTCGTCTTAAAACCGTGACACAAATTATTTTAATCACTGGGCAGTCATTAGCTTACACCCTTGCTTTATTGCATGCCTTAGTAATTTAAGCTGCACGTTGCATCCCCCAACTTACCTCTTTAGAGTCTTGACTTTCTAAAGCTAAACTTTATTTTGTACTTTTTTTCCCAACTCTGATTTTCCCATTTTGTTCAATACTTTTTTTTTTTTTTCATCTGTTTATATTTATCTGTCTCACTTGACCTTGCTTTCTTGTTAGCTGCCACTGTACCAGAACAGAGAACAGTAACCTTGGATGTGGATGTTAACAACCGCACGGATAGACTAGAGTGGTGCAGCTGCTATTACCATGGAAACTTCTCTCTAACAGCTGCATTTGAGATCAAGCTGCATTGGATGGCTGTGACTGCCGCAGTGCTCTTTGAAATGGTGAGAGCTTCTTTTTGTCTGTTAGCATAATTACAACATTTTGGCCTTAAAATTTGTTGCCAAACTTTTTTTGTTTTGTTTGTTTCTTCCCCAAGGTTCAGGGTTGGCATAGAAAGGCCACCTCTTGCGGTTTTCTTCTTGTGCCTGTACTGGAGGGTCCATTTGCACTTCCAAGCTACCTCTATGGAGACCCACTACGTGCCCAGCTCTTCATCCCCCTTAACATTAACTGCCTGGTAAAAGCTGAGGGGGACCACTTATTTGAAGGTGTGCAGAATTTTGTACGTTCTTTTAGATATTATTATGCAGCATTATTAACCTTTCCTATGTTTGTAAGGTAGGCTTACACAATCCTACAGTGTTTTTTTCTTTTAAAATTTATAATCCCCCTGTGCTGTCACCTGAGTTGTAAAAGTGAAGTCAAGGACTCTTTTTGTGGAAGGATCACCATTATGCTGCCTGGGAGATAACTTGCTTACCTCTGAATTGGGCCACATCAGCACTCAACTCCAAAGGGAATATACTTTCATGGTGATCTTGTCGCCTGATGGGCTTCATTACAACTTGCATGTTTGCAGACACTATAGTTTGCACCGTCTGTAAAAATGATCCCCTGCCACACAGCAAATGTGCGAATGATAATATTAAAGCCAGGGGACCTTCTATGTCCATGAATACCATACACCATGTGCTGTGTTTCACAGCTGATAAAGCGCATGGTGTGAAAACAATACATACATATTTACTTCACAGACCAAGAGTATTTACATGATCTCAATATTACAATGATGTTGACCCTTAAAGCAGACTGAAACCCAGCATTTCTACTTTGCTCTAATACATGATTTACAGCATATTATATACAACCAGCATTTTTTTTTACTAGAACTGCATTCAAAGGGTCAACACAGGCTTTAGAAGTTTCCCTGCCAGCAGAGCTGGCCGCTTCTGAACTTTACATAATGTTATCTTGTGTTTAATTGTATCAAGTGAGAAATGTAAAAAAAAATCCTTCTCTCACACTGCTGGGTCCCCTGAACAAAGTCAGACAAGCATAAATGCTTTCTGATGCTTTCTGATTAAGTTAAAGGATGAATAAAGCAGTTATAAATAAAATGCAAAGTCAGCTCTCAGAGTAAAATAAGTGTACTTTAGGAACGTATAATTTCTAAATGAATAATAATACCTATGCACAAAAGCAAATATGCTAACCGTATGGCATATAAAAAGTAGGCAAACATGTTCTTATTGAATATTATGTCAGGGTGTTATACCGCTTTAAAGAGGTCATGATGACAGAACTGCTGGGTTGGACAGATGAGAGGCAGCCTAAAGGTAGCCATACATCTAGCGATATATGGAAAGATTTGACCAGGAAACAAATCTCTCTCTTATTGAATCTGATAAGAGAGAGATCTGTCAGCTGCCCATACACCACAGGCCGATTCCCAATCAATTTCATGCTGAAATCAATCCGGAATCTGCCTTGTGCGCTGCATCCACTGCCTCAACGCTGTGCCCCCTTAATGTAAATGTCCCCTCGGTGCCCCGTGTAAAGTATACACTACCTGTCTGCAGCCTGCGCTTCTTCCCCGCTGCCTCCAGGATATCTGCTCTACATACAGGAGTGCCCCACGTGGTTTCCTAGTGAGGGTGCGTATGTGACAGCACATGTCTGCCCTTAGTAGCAAACCATGTGGGGGGTGCTGTATGAAGCAAACAGTGCACCTGGACCCAGTGGAGGGACAAGCGCAGGCCGCAGACAGGTAATGTATACTTTACACGAGGCGCGGTTTTCATTAGAGGAGACCACGCCGGGGGTTTCGTCGCATTTGTCGATCGTTGGGAAATTGCACACGTTCCCGCCACACACCCGATCAAGCAAGTCAGCCCAACATCTTGCAGCATGCATGCTCGAGAATGTGACCAATTTTTCGTCCCGAAATTGGTAGCAATGTCGATCGAGCATGCACTTGGCACAGATTTTTATCCATTTCGATTATAATAATCAAATGAGATGGTCAGTCGGCCGCCAAGTCACCTGATGTATGCCCTCCTTAAGACACATCCCACTGTATAGCTTTATTTGATAAGCATTACAGGACTGTAAAGCTACCTACAGACATTCAGTTGATGTTGTCCGTGTGGATTGGGACTCCATCCCTCTGGTGACAGTAAGGGGCCAAGTTCTGTACAGACAAGTCAATATCCTGAAGGGAATGGAGGTTAAGGTGTCCAGGTCCACTGTACACACACACAATCTAAGTTGTGTATGAGACTTAAGGCTCATACAGATACATGTGATCCCTGAAGTAACTAATATTTAATCATTTTACAATTCACACAAATTGTTCCTAGCTGTAGCAACTATAAGGAGCTTTTTGTATTCATTATTTTTTCTATATCCTGAGCAGAATCCAAGAAGGAGGAGCCTAATAAGAGGTTTAATTAGATCACCATGGTGATAAATTATCCTTGAAATTGGGTGTTTGATTGGACTAATTATAAAGCCTTACGATCTGGTGAACAATTGACTTCTTGAGGTGTGCTAGTAGTTATCTTGATAAAGTCAAAAGAGAACAATGAATGACATCTGTCTTCCCTGATTATAATTTCATTCCTGATAAAGGAGGCCATCAATCTATCTATTTGGCGGGCCAATCGAAAATCTGATTCGATAATTAAAATTGGTGCCACCACAAGCATGCCCAATTGATGACTCTATCAATTTTGGCACATAAAACAGTTTGTAGGCGTCAAGGTGGCGTCACAAGGCTGATTCCTACAAGATTTCATGCTGAAATCGATTGGGAATCGGCCTGCATTGCATGGGCAGCCAACAGACGTCTCCCTGATCATAGAGAGGTCTGTCTCTTGGTCGAATCTGCACATACCTTGTTAGATGTATGGGTACTTTTACCCTTCCTACGTTCTCATATAACCCCAGGAAGGTGCAAACAATGGCCACCTGACAGACCTTTCTAAATAAAGAGGTGTACAGACTAACCAGCAAGCTCATGGTGACCCAGAACTCATTGGAGTGTGTAAGGGACTACAATGGTCCTAAAAGCCCCCTTACTAAGATGTTAAGAAAAACAAAAGTTTGCTTTCTTAAAACATAAAGAATTTGCGATAATTCAGGTTGGAGTGAGCTTGAGATGTCTCCCAGTGCAACACTGATGAATTATATGCAAATTAACCATTCTACCCTTAAAAGCTAAACACACCTCCAGAACCGCTGGCATGCAATGATGTGTCATCCTGTTAATTTGTACAGAGCCATAATAATCCAACATGCATACAGACTGTTTCGGATTGTTTGATCCTCATCAGTGCATGGCATGGATTAATTTGGCTCTATGAAGTAGGGCTTGTAACACCGAGAGGTACAGACTCTTTCTAAATAAAGAAAATCCCGTCCAGTCTTGCTGGCTCAGTTATATTATCCAACCTAGTAAATCAATACCAGTGAATGAAAGGCTGGACTATGACAGTGATAAGCAAGGTTGGGTAATTGTGTATTGACTTAATCTTAAAACCACTCCTCTGCAATAGTTGATGCTTCAAATGTTACAGCTATAACAAAGCTCTGGGCTGCCTTAATTATTTGACTCAAGTTATGTTTTCATTTGAGCAATGTCTAAAGTCAATCATTTTGTCTTTATTGTTTCAGGATTTGAACCAGAAACCCATTGGGATAGAATGCATTTGTTTCAGGAGGTTATTGCCTATAGGTAATTACTTGCATATAAGCCGACCTGCATATAAGCCGAAGCCCAACTTTTACCCCAGAAAGCAGAAAAAAGTAATTGACTCGCATATAAGCCGGAGATGCACATGTAAGGGAGTTGCTGCACATGGAAGAGGGAGATGCACCTGGAAGGGGGTTGCTGCACATGGAAGAGGGAGATGCACATGGAAGGGGAAGGGGGTTGCTGCACATGGAAAGGGGTTGCTGCACATGGAAGAGGGAGACGCACATGGAAAGGGGTTGCTGCACATGGAAGAGGGAGATGCCCATGTAATGGAAAGGGGGTGCTGGACATGGAAGAGTGAGATGCACATGGAAGGGGGAGGGAGTTGCCCCCTTCCCCCCCGTGATTTGCAGATCTTTCTGCAGTGGAGTGTTCACGTACCAGTCCAGGCTGACGTGGCCCCTGTTATGGTGTCGGTAGTTAGAGGAGTGCCGAGTGCCAGCGTCACATGTTCGGGGCCCCGTAATGCTGTCTGCGGGTAGAGGAGAGCTGTGTATCAGCATCACATGTCAGGGGATTCCCTTCTTCTCTGTGTCTTAAGACACCACTAGTTGGCGTCATAGATATGAGAGTGTCAGAGAAGAAGGGAATCCCCGGACATGTAATGCTGATACTCCGCTCTCCTCTACCCGCAGACAGCATTACGGGCCCCAGACATGTGACGCTGGAACTCAGCAGTCCTCTACACCATTACGGGGGCTCAGGACTGGACCAGTGAGTACAGAAAGCTCCACTGTGAAAGCTATGCAAATCGTGGGGGGAGATTCAGGGAGGAATCCGCTCCACTGAGTGGACGCAGATACCACAGGTGGGAAAACACACTTTTTACATGTACCGCTCCAGTGGAGGGGGCACATACCAGAGCGAGGGGGGACGCTTTAGCATCATGACTCGCATATATGCCGAGACCCCCACTTTTGGTCCACTTTTTTGGGGTCAAAAATTCGGCGTATATGCGAGTATATACGGTATTGATCTTCTGTATACATTTTTATATCATTTTCTTGACTTTCATTTGTTTTTTTTATCCATTTTTAGGTTTGGCTTCATTCAGGATAAATATTCTGCATCTGCTTTCAATTTCCCATCAGAGAATAAACCACAGTACATACATGTGACAGGTACATCTTGTGTAGACTAATACATGGTTTATATTTTTCTAATATCTTTCTCCTTTGTGCCACATGTGCATGGAATGGATAGTTTTGAATACTTTTTATTAAATGTATTTTAAGCAGTAGTAAAAAATAAAATACTTTTAAAGGGAACCTAAACTGAGAAGGATATGGATTTTTCCTTTTAAAATAATACCAGTTGTCTGATTCTCCTGCTGATCCTGTGTCTCTAGTACTTTTAGCTACAGCCCCTCAACAAGCATGCAGATCAGGTCCTCTGACTGAAGTCAGACTGGATTGGCTGCATGCTTGTTTCAAGTGTGTGATTCAGCCATTGCTGCAGCCAAAAAGATCAGCAGGAAGCCAGGCAACTGGTATTGTTTAAAAGGAAACCTCCATATCCCTCTGTTAAGGTTCCCTTTAAAGTAAGCTGTGGGAAATAGAAAATTTGATACTTACCCGCAGCTTCCTTGAGCATAAACACTGGTGAGTCCCAGGCCATCCTTCTGCCGTTCAACTGCGATCAGCCCCGGTAACTGTCTCAGTCGCGTCAGTCTGGGTCTACTGCGCATGCGCGGGAGGGCCACGCATGCACAGAAGACCCAGACTGGACTCGACTGAGCCTATTACCAGGGCTGTTCGCGACTGAACGGCAGACCGCGGGAGGATGGCGTTGGACTCACAAGTGTTCATGCTACTGGAGGAAGCTGCGGTTAAGTATTACATTTTCTATTTCCCACAGCTCTGGTACACTTTACGTACACCAGAACTGAAAATACACTTGGGCGATAACGAATTGTATTTTTGTACTGTGATATGTAGTACTAATGATAAATAGAACATTTCTGGAGTCCCATATCATTTTTTTTTCTTCTTTAAAGGCTGAATTTCTAAGGCCTCTTTCAGATCGGAGGCTGAACTGCGTGCTTGCTGAGCAGTTCAGTGTCCCATCTACAGCCCACCGGTGCTATTCGGGGTGCTCTGACCGCATTTAGATCTGACTCCTTTGGGGGCCACCTGTGTGATGCCTGTACCGAGCACTCACAAGTGCCTGGCTGGTGCAGGAGAACAGCTGACAGGCAGTGATTTCACGGCCTGTCAGTCGCTGGACTGAAAGAGGCCTAAGGCTTCATTTCCATGGACAGTTGAACTGTGTGCTCAGCAAGCAGTTACCAGGCAGCAGTAAGCAGTTACCAGGCAGCAGCAAGCAGTTGTGAGAGTTTGAGAGGCATTTCACTGCCTATCAGCTGTCCGTGGAAAAGAGGCCTCAATGAGATGCTAATAATTTTTTCTTGCATTCAGATTTCATGTAAATGATATGCAGCTTAAAACAACCAAGCAGAATAACTTCCTGATAAATTGTATTGGTCCAAGTTCAAGCTGCATAATGTTTACATGTAATTTGAATGCAAGATTAAATGATTTACATCTTATTTAACACCCCTATTAGTGAACCCTTTAAAATGTCTTTATTTTTATATGAATGAGACCAAAAACATCAGCTGATTTTTCCAAGTAATAAAACCAAAGGAATGAAACCTAGTTAGGCCTCTTTTCCACGGGCAGTTGATAGGCAGTGAAATGCCTCTCAAACTCTCACAATTGCTCGCTGCTGCCTGTCAACTGCTTGTCGCTGCCTGGTAACTGCTCACTGCTGCTTGGTAACTGCTTGCTGAGCACACAGTTCATTTGCCGGTGGAAAAGAGGCCTAAAACAAGTGAAACAAATGATTATATTCAGTCATGTATTTAACTAAGACATTATCCAATAACGTGGCAAAAGTGAATCCTGCGCTATTTGGTGTGATACCATCTTACAGTAATAACTACAGTTTGACATTTGCAGAAATTGCTGATCAGTCCTGCACATCAGCTTGGAGGAATTTTAGCCCATTCCTCCATATAGGGTCAGCCTTAGGTTTCACAACCCCCTGAGCAATAGTAGTCTTTGGTCGAATTACGTGTTTTTAACCCTTTAGAAGCAATTTATGAAAAAATGGTATCACGCAAAATTGATAGATACTTTATTGATACCAAACGTGAGTGATAAAAGAAATTAAAAACAGGAGCAAGTGGCGGAGCCACAAGAGACACATAGCTGGCCAGCTCAACATATCAAGTACACTAAGCACGCATACCACACACACACTGGTCAAGCACAAATGCACTGGCTTAGAGGACTGATGGCACCACCTAAGTTGTTTGATAAATGGACAGTCACTGTGTTAATAAAGTATATGAGCTATGCTAATGCTGAGGCCTGCATATCCATTAGTAGCCAGTTTATTTATGGGCTTACAAATGCTCCAGGCCAATTTATTGTAGCACCTTTCTTAATTTCTTATGTGTTACATTTCTGCTTCTAACAAGTACTGCTGTAATGTGTATTTATAGTCACTTGTCACTAGGGGACAGTTTAAAACAATAACAGAGGACTTCTGCTTTCTGTTTCAAAATCTTCTGCTAGTAGAGAGAGATCAAAGCAATCCAAGAATTTACAGCACAATGAGTGCTGCTGGCTGAGATCAAAAGCAGCGCACTTAGCTCAAACAAGATAATGCTATTGAAATTGCTAATGGGTTGAGATCGTTGTCTTTCCCAAATTACCCACTCTTATTGAGATTCAGTTCGTAGACAGATGTCTTGATATTTTCCTTTAGATTTAAGGCCCATACACAGGTCGGACTTTTGCGAACGACGGGTAGTTTGAACGTCTCGTCGTCCAGTCGTCCGCACTCAAAATCGGGCATGTGTACAGACTGTCGTTTGGGTGATAAGACTGGTCTTGAGCGATCCGCCGGGCGTTTAGTTAAGAATTCATTATTTCATCTATGATGGCAAGCCACCCTGGCCCAGATGCAGCGAATCAGGCCTAACCGGCACACTCCCACCTAGTAAATAAACATCATTATTCACCAGTTTAAGACATGCCTCAAGTTGTTTAGATCTTATGCAGGGTGCCTATGTAACCTCTCTTAGGCCTCTTTTCCATGGACAGTTTATAGGCAGTGAAAGAACTCTCACAACTGCTTGCTGCTGCCTGGTAACTGCTGAGTACACAGTTCAACTGTCAGGGTACGTTTCCACTAACGCGAATTCGCATGCGTTCGTCGCATGCAAATTCGCATAACCAATAAAAGTGAAGGAGCCTGTGTCCACTTGTCAGGAAAACGTTGCGTTTTCTTGTGCAGGAAAAATCTGCACAACAGTTATCCGAATTCGCACGCCGCACACCCGCACGCGAATCGTCGGTAATGTAACTAAATAGGAAAACCGCAAGCTCTTTAGTCTTGCGGTTTTCCCGGCGTTTCCGCGTGCGATTTCGTCTAAAAACCCATGTCAATGCTTGCCGGCATTGACATGGTTAAAATCGCGTCGTTAAAACCGCGGGCGATTCCGCGTGAAAATCCGCATGGACACGTCAACGAATCCGCAACCGCATGCGGATTCGTTGACGCGGTTTCCGCGAGCAAATCGCGCCGCTCAACTGGAAACGTACCCTCAGTGAAAAAGAGGCCTTACATAACATGCCTTGTAGTTGGAGTTGCCTTTGTTATCCTACCTAAGGCCATGGGCACACTAGAAATAGCAAAGTGCTAGCGCTTTGTGTCAGCATTTTGTTGGGGATTAAGGCAACTCATATACTATGTTTTGAAGCCCAAATGCTCACAAAATGCTGCATGTCCTGCATTTTTGATTTCCAAAACCGCAAGTGTTCTAGTGGGCTCCACATCACTGACTTGCGCTAGCAAAGCATTTTTGAAAGTGCCGGCGATTGGTGGAGCATCAAAAAACTTGCCCAAAATCACTCTCACATGTCCCAGCTCTTAGGGCTGGTTCACACTGCAAGAGCTTTTACTAAGCACTTAAGATTTTAAAAGCTCTTGCTAATGTAATGCTATGTGTTTGTTCTTACTTGAGTGATGTGACCCTAAAATTTGTTTATCAGAAATCTGATCTAAAAGCAGATTGCGTAAATACACTAAAGCTTTCCTATTTCAAGCCCTTCACGTACCGAAGAAAAGTCTAACCAAGATTTGAATACAGCCAACATTTCCCAACTTACTCTAATTGGGTACAAAATGTTAATGCTGTTGTTTATGAACACTTGGCACTGTTGTAAAGCTTGACAACACGTTTAACCTGTAAACAATCAAACCTCTAACATCTCTCTCTCAATTCTGTTTTCCCTAAATGTGATGTTCTGCATTATTCTATGTATTATCCCAACATGATTGTATAAGCATAGCTGATACTTGTTGTCTGTACTTTCGTGATGCACAACAAACTATATCCTACTTATTTTTTATCACTACTGATAACTTTAAAATACCTGAAGGTTTTATGGCATTTTTACCTATTCTTTTGACATAAACTTGGAGTGTTGGGTTAAAAAAAAAATGACAAATATAATTTTTATTTAATTTGTTTAAAGGGAACCTGAGACGAGAAGGTGATGAGCAATTTACTGATCATTTTCTCAAGGACTTTACAGACTTCTGTGCTAATCGTGATAACAGACTCGCAAATTGTTGGGCCAGTTGCCTTGAAAAGATGCACACAAGTGAACCCTCAAGTTGTCTGTTTTAAAAAAATTCACAAACTGGTGCATGACTGATATCCAGTGATGTACCAGTTTGTTTTCAGTGCTCCTTTAATAGAAATCAGCCAATTTAACCTCCCAGTGGCTGGAGTGAGACAGGGGAACCTGCCGGGCTGTGCATGCGTGACAAAGCGCGACTCCGCCAGGCTTTCAGGCTGAATTACTGGGGACTAGAGCCACCCAGGGAGACAGCAAGGCTTCAAAAGGGAACTCCAGTGAAAATAATGTAATAAAAAAAGTGCTTCATTTTACAGTAATAATGTAGAAATGATTTAGTCAGTGTTTGCTCATTGTAAAATCTTTCCTCTCCCCGATTTACATTCTGACATTTATTACATGGTGACATTTTTACTGCTGGCAGGTGTTGTCACTGGAAGGAGATGCTGCTTGCTGTTTTGGCAGTTGGAAACAGCTGTAAACTGCTATTTCCCACAATGCAATGAGGTTCACAGACAGGAAACTATGGTCCTGACATCACACTGTGGGAGGGGTTTCACCACAATATAAAAACCCAAAACGGTGTGTTGCTTTTTGCATTGCCCTCTCAGTCATTTATAAGACTACAGAAATAAACCCATCTATGTACCGTATATTCCGGCGTATAAGACTACCCCCAACTTTTCCAGTTAAAATCTACATTTTGGGATATACTCGCCCTATAAGACTACCCCTCTTGACTGTTGGACATTTTTATACTGTGTGTACTGGTGCTATACTGTATAAACTGGTACAGATACTGGTGCTGTACTGTACATGGTACCCAGTATTCAACAACCAGCCAATCACAGAAATCGGTGGCTGGTTGTTGTATACAAAACCTGCTTGGATTCCGCTATCCCTGTCTCCAAGCCGGTGGGGATGCGGCTGCGGACGTTTTTGTTTTTTTCAAATAAAAAAAAACAGATACTCGCTTATGGAGAGGGAAGGCTCTGGATTATATAGTGCCTTCCCTCTCCTCTCTCGGCCCCCTGTTCCAGGTATTTGACCAGCTGGTCAAGTATACCTTTTCGGGGATCCATGGAAGCACTTCTATCCCTGAGTGCTTCCGAAGACAAGTGGCTCGCGCTTGTGTATTACGGAGCTGCTTGTCTTCTGAAGCACTTGGGGACACGTGTTTCCCTGGAGGTGGCAAGTTTGAACGGGGCACAGTGATGGAACAATTACACCAATAGAAGACAGGGAAGGCTCTTTAGGATCCAGAGCCTTCCCCCTGTAGGTGTAAAGCCGCATCTACACGAGTAGATGCGGCCGCGATGCTCCTTATCAATCGAGCCGCACCAGCGGCTCGATTGATAAGATCCGACAGGACGGATCTCCGCACCGCCGATTCCCTGCTCGCTCCCCGCGAGGGGACAATGGCAGGGAATTGAGTGGAAGATAAGCGGCGCCGGCGGGGACGAGCGGGGAATCGAATGCGGCGGGCACGCGGAAGAGGCGATCTGGCGGCTAATCGAGCCGCCGGATCGCAGCCTCATCTACCCATGTAGATGAGGCTTAAGTATATAGTCTTTATTTTTTTTAAAGACACTACAGATTTGCTTTAACAAAATAGTGTTTCATGGAATTCTCTAGTCAACGTAAGTTCAGTTTTCTTAGACTGTTTTTATGTTTCCTAGGTACCGTATTTTTACAGCTGCCATATTCCAAAAGAAAATATACCTCAGGTCAGCAAAGGCGCAGAAGAAATTCCACCAGCTCCTCAACTCAGAGCCTGTTTGGTGAAGAAAGGGTAGGCTACAATTGGGCGTACAACACTATGCTGACCAAGACCTGGCGCTGCACTGGCATAGGTGATGAGCGATTTGCTGATCGTCTTCTCAAGGACTTTACAGACTTCTGTGCTAATCGTGATAACAGGCTCGCTAATTTTTGGGCCATTTGCCTTGAAAAGATGCACACAAGTGAACCCTGAAGTTGTCTGCTTTAAGAATCACTGACTGGCCTTGATATCCAGTGATGCACCAGTTTGTTTTCAGTGCTCTTTTAATAGAAATCATCCAATTTAACCTCTGTGAGGATTAAATGCCTGCAGCAACTGCTCTCCCTTGCAACTGGACTCAGACTGTTGGAACTGATCTAAGCGGGGTCAAATGAGAAATCTGGTGATTCCCCTATGGGGAATTACATTTTCTAGAAGCAATACGCCTCTTATGGCTTCTGACTTATTTCATAAGGTAGGGTAATGCATAGACTGAGTAAGCTGCATTGAACCCATGCAAAGCAATACAAACTCAAGTCTACTGTAGTCAGATGATTGCTCTTGATTTCTGCAGTTACTGCCCTTTTGCTTCCTTCTAAAATAAGTCTTCATGAATCCAGTATTTAACTTCTTTTGTTGTGCTGCTATGTTTTGACATAAAGGTTATACACAACTATCTCTGGGAGTATATCTTAAGGGGCCCATACACCTATACTATTTCCTGCCGATATTCAGCAGATTCGATCACTGATCAAATCTGCTGTGAAATCGTTGCGCAAACGCTGACCGAACGATCGATTTTCATCCAAAAACGATCGTTCCCATCAATCTGTCCGCGTGGAAGATTTCGCTCAATCGCCGGCGGGTCGGGAGTGCGTTCATAGCGGCGTTCAAATGTCTGATGACCGACGCTAGCGGCAATACATTACCTGATCCGGCCGGCACGTATCCTCTGTCCCCGCTGCTCCTTCTCCGCTGGGCTCCGGCATGCTTCACTTCTTCCTGTCCCGACAGGAAGTTTAAACAGTAGCGCGCCCTCTACTGTTTAAACTTCCCCGGACAGGAAGTAAAGTGAAGCTGGAGCTGAGTGCGGATTAGAAGACAGCGGAGACCGGGGGACTCGCGCCAGCTGGATCAAGTAATGTATGCAGGGGGAGGCGGCGGCAGCTTCACAGATGGTGAATCGAATCACAATCTGTTCGCAGTAAAGGCGGCCATACGATCCCTCTCTGATCAGATTCGATCAGAAAGGGATCTATCTGTTGGCCGATCTGATGGCAAATGGACCAGTGTATGGCCACCTTTAATCTGTATAAATTGAAGTCAGCATTTCATCTGCTTCCAGTGTACTGAAGCACTCACGTGCATACTAGAGAGAGCCATAATTTTGCCTTGCATGCTAATTTCATTGTATGCCGTTTGGGCCATTCAAATGTATACCCTGCTTATTTTGATTAGCACAAATCAAGGCTGCCTAAAATTTGTATTCAATTTGCATACAAGCCGGAATCAACTGCGTATCATCGACAATCTCTAATGTCTACGTTTATGTCTATTGCTGTCATAGACGTGCATACTAGTGGTCAGAACCGCAGTCAAAATGGTCATAATCCAAACATTCTTAAAGGAAACCCCAGGCAAAATAATAAACATTTTATTTTTACCTATGGCTGCCTCCAGCACCTGGAAGCTTATGTGTCTCTCGCTGCAGCTCCGCTCTCAGCGGGTCACCCGGGGTGCACTCCGTAGCGGTGGCTACTGCGCATGTGCGCCGCTTGCGGTCTTGCTCCCAACGACGGCAGCTGCTACGGAGGGGACCCCGGACATGATCGAATCTGATCAGAGAGAGATCTGTTGGCTGCCAATACACCACCGGCCAATTCCCAATCAATTTCAGCATGAAATCTTTCAGGAATAGGCCACGTGATCTCTCCCCTGGTCGCTGTCCCCGCAAATGTTATATGTTCCCCCTGGTGCCTGTGCATGAAATACTTTGCCTGTTCGCTGCCGCTGAGTGCCTGCCGTGCTTCCACATATGCTCCCCATGTGCTGTGGGTGCATAGCATGTGTGATGTCACATACGCACCATTGCTATACTCTCGCGCCACGTGGGGAACAAATGCAAAAGCACAGCAGACACTCGGCGGCAACAGACGGAAAGTATTTCATCCATGGGCACATATAACATTTGGCTGGGGGTTTTGTCACATTGGTCGGTTGTGATATTGCACGCCATTACCCACGTGCACCCAATCGACCACACTGGCCTGAGATTTCCCAGCATGTCCGATCAATGCTTTCGACAGGCCCAACATCGGTTGAATCGTCAATTGGGCATACTTGTTGTGGCACTGATTTTCATCCAACTTGATTATTATTGAATCGGATGGCCGGAAAGGCCACCTGAAAGGATAAGCATATAGTGGCTGTCATAATTATTTCCTTTTAAACAATACCAGTTGCCTGGCACTCTTGCTGATCTCTTTGGCTAAAGGTGGCCATACATGATTCTTCCCATTGATATCCAACAGCATTGATCGCTGTGATCGAATCTGCTAGAAAGCTATGCTGTAAACTATGATCAATGTTATTTTCAGCAGAAATCCATCAAATCGATCGCCCCAGACAAAGAATGTTTCTCAAGCGACAGCGAGTTGTGATAGAGGCGGCAGCGTAGTTTGATTTTAGAATGAACGACATGTGGTGTTGGCAGCAGAGCTTACACTCACCTGTCCGCTGGCGCATGTCTGTTCTCCATCAGAGCCCCGGCCGCTCCTCTGTCTCTTTTCGCCATTGCCTGTGTCCCATGGCAAACACTACAAACCTCTGTGTACAGTGTGTGGAAGGATTTGATCCCTCTCTAATCAGATTTGATCTGAGAGGGATCTATCGAATGATCAAATCTGGTGGTCATCTAATAGTGTATGGTCACCTTAAAGAGGAGCTGTCAGCCATACTATTTAAAAAAAAAACACATGTAGATAAATACTTGCTCTACTTACATAACATATGGAAATTTATTCGACCTGTCGATCTGACGGTAATGCATTTTTTATTTTTGGATGTTACAACCCCCTTTAAACATTGTAGAGTCCTATGGCTTCATATGGTATTAAGGTGGCCATGCACTGATAGATTTCCAGCGGATTCAACCATCAGACTTCTGTCAGATGCCGGTCAAGTTGAATCTGACAGGAATCTATCTGATGTATGACACTAGGAACAGATTTCCAATAGATTTCAGAATGAAATCTATTGGAAATCGATCTAAATGCATTATTGGACCATTTGCTCCAATGCAATTCTATTGCTGAGAATTTACACCATGAGATTTTTTGGCAGATAGACTATTCGATAGATAATTTCCGACAGGTCCGATCTGATTTTCGATCGTTTTTCTGATCGATTTCTCATAGAAGTGAATGAAAATCAATCGGACAGTAAATCTGCTGAAAAATCTCATCATGTATTACCAGCATATGGGCCATCGATCTGCTGCAAGCAGCAGATCGACCTAGATTTTTCATCCAGATAGATAAAGTTGATTGAAATTGGCTGATTCGATAGAATCAATTTCCAATCAATTGATTGATTTGATAGAATCGATGGCTGACATCGACCAGTGTATGGGCCCCTTTAGGCTAGAGTCACACTAGTGTCAGTAAACAAACAAACTGAACACTATGTAGCAATGTTTACCATGTGTTTAACTTCAAGCGGAATATAACCCTGCATTTCAACTTTGCTCTAAAACATTATTTACAGTATATTATATGCAAAAAGCATTTTTTTTTTTTTTACTAGACCAGCATTGGAAGGGTTACACAGGGCTTTAAAGTTCCTTTAGATTTCTGCAGACGCATCCGAAGCTGAAAAGAGATACATTTTGTTTACAGAAATGTATCTAAGTGTTTAATGTGACTCATCTCTCTGACTGAGAAGGAGCTTGGAGGACTGCCAAAGAGTGTGTAACTGTTTATCAATAGATACATAGAATGTAACAATCTGAACTTCTGCATATCTCTCCACGGAACTTGAAACGTCTGTGTTTAACCCTTCCAATGCTGGTCTAGTAAAAAAAAAATGCTTTTTGCATATAATATGCTGTAAATAATATTTTAGAGCAAAGTTGAAATGCAGGGTTATATTCCGCTTTCAGATAGATAGGATTATACTGGCATTCATTTGTTGCTAAAAGAACACCAAACAAAGAGGAGATTACCATGTTTTCAAAGACATAGATAGTTTCGCCACAAGTGCAACAAAGGAATTTTCCAGCCTTCCTGAATTGTCTAGGCCATTCCTAATAATGCCTGGTACACACCATGCAATTTCCGATCAGATCGACGGATCAGATTGGACCAGTTAGAAATAAATCGATTCAACCCATCTATCTGATGGGAAATTGCATGGTGTGTACCAGGCATAGTTCCGGAGCAGATTTAGGTAGCTTTTTTTTGCAGGTTCTGCAGATTGTGCTTTTTCTGCAGTACTGGAAAAAAGGCATGTGAGGAGTTGTAGGATAGGCTGCAACTTACTTCACAAAGTGGACCTGGCAGTGAAGCGTTCTACAGCTTTGGTCTGGTGTCCCCCTCAGCCATCGTGTCTCCCATGTTTCTTTCTCTCTGGTCACAGGAAGATGATCCCTTACCTTTTGAAGTGCTAGCCAAATCCTGTTGATGGCAGCCTTGTGGAATTTTGGTAAAGTGCAATCTGAACAGTGTTATGTTGTGGTACTTCATGGTTCATAAATACCGCATGCAGCACATGCCAGGCACTTCCATACCGTAACGTCAAGTATGAATGCCAGGGTGCATTTTTATGCTTTGCTTCCCAGCTGTTCTCTGGTGACACGATGTTCCCACACCATGGCTGTAGCAATGTTGTCTGTAGGGTAACAAACAAACAAACATGATCTCTGCCCTATCTGGATGGATTGGTCAATGTTCTCTCAAGTGTAAAAACACCTTTGTAAATAATACATCCATCTGAACCGTGCATTTTGATTGAAGTCTGTTAACCATCAGTTTGGCACCCCAATACAGGTTCCAAGAAAATTTGCAGGAAGGAGAGAGCTAATTATGTGCTTATTGCCTGGAGTGTGGGCAGTGGCGTAACTAAGGAGCTTGGGGTCCTGGTGCAAGTTTTACATGGAGCCACAAGCACCAGTGAGGTAGCAATAGGGGATGCAGAGGTTGCGACCATACTAGGGCCCTTGGGCAAGAGGGGACCACTAGGGGCCCTCCTTCATCCATCTTATTAGCTTTTTATTGGTACTATGCTGATAATGAACACCTCTATATGTGCATTCTATAGTGATAATCCTAAACAAGCTCTGATTACACCTCTCTGACACTGCAGCTGTCCTCGGTTAGTTTTGGGGCTCCATGTAAAACTCACACTCCTTAGTTATGCCACTGCCAAGCACTCTATTGATATGGAGCCCCAAAACCTACCAAGGACAGCTGCAGTGTCAAAGAGGTGTAATCGGAGTAAGAAAATGGCTTGTTAAGTATTACCACTATTCAGTGAACATGTAGAGATGCTAATTACCAGCATAGCGCCAATAAAAGGCTAATAAGATGGATGAAGGTGGGTCCTTCTAGCTCCAGGGCCCCGGTGCGTTCGCAATCTCTGCATCCCCTATTGCTACGCCACTGAGTGTGGGTTCCCACCCAAAAAGTCAGTTTAGCTATTTGAATTACGGTATTACACACCGGCACTTAAAGAGAACCAGAGACTAAGCACCCTCATGTATTTTACCATATATATCAGTGGGAACATTAGAGAAAACACCTACCCTGCTTTCTGTTTCATTCTTCACTGCTCTGCTTGCGTCTAATCAGCCCTGATAAAATCCAACTCAGCATTCAGTCTGGCTTTGCTCAGGAACATTATAGCTGAGACTGTATTTTCTGATGTCTTTTCAAGCCCAAGCCTGCCCCCTTGTGGCTCTGCTATAATGACTCAGCTCTAAAGATTCCAGAGCAAAGCCAGACTGAATGCTCAGTCTGGGATTTTATCAGGGCTGATTAGAAGCAAGCTGAGCAGTGAAGAATGAAACGGAAAGCAGGATAGGTGTTTTCTCTAATGTTCCCACTGATATATATGGTAAAGTACATGAGGGTGCTTCGTCTCTGGTTCACTTTAAAGAAAAGTCTTAAATTGCAGACAGATTAAACATGATGCACAAATGAAAGTGCATTGAATGGCAAGCCAAATAATGTGGCATTCTTTGTACTTTAAATGACATTATTTACCTAGTCGCAGGGGTCAGGAACCTTTTGGCTGAGCGAGCCATAAACGCCACCTATTTTAAAATGTATTTCCGTGAGAGCCATACAATATGTTTCAAACTGGGACAGTGTGCATGCGCAGCAGAGGGCTCATGTCTCTGTTGCCATGGTGATGTGTATATGGTTGATCCGGAGGGCAGTGAAAGTGTCAGACACGTCTTCATCTTCTCTTAGGTTTCAGCAACATCAGCAATTTCCCCGAGAGCCAGACAGGAGAAATACCGACTAACAGCTTGTACAATTAGCTAACTGACTTGAGGATTGATTCACTTTGTAGGATGAGATCCCCACACTTTGGCCCAATAGGCTGCCTGTCAAGTGACAAGCAGCCTATTGGGCGAATCAATGTGTGGGGCTTTTGTCCTACAAAGTCGCTGGACCTGACAGGGTCCAGGGTGGGACAATTGGAGTGGCCTTATTTTTTTTTTTTTGGAGGGGCAAGTAAGTTAGTAGTGCATGCTACAGCAGTAGTGTGCCCACTGAAAATTTTGCTTGCGCTGCCACACTAAGCTGTGCTGCTTGAGCAGTGTAGCTTAGTCTGTCAGCCAGATGCAGCCATCAAAAGAGCCACATCTGGCTCCCGAGCCATAGGTTCCCTACCCCTGATCTAAGGTCTATGTTCACAGTAGTCATTTTATTTCCTGTAAAAGCAGGAACGGAAGGGAAAAGTCACACTGCACGTTATGCCATGTTGCGCCATATAAAATGAATCCTTGTCACTGTTTATGGGCTCATTTTGTGGTAAGGGCCTGACCCATAACGCAGTTTTATCGCTTCTGTCTGCCTTTCAGCATCTGTAACACTGATGTGTAACGAAAAAGCGGACACAACTGCTTCAGTGGGGCTCAGGTCCTAATGCACTGCTCTGCTTGTATGCCATTCGCACTGTTAACGTTGCATAGCTTTTACAATGAAATGCGATATTCTGCGTTGCAGTTTGTCTTTTACATTGGAACATTCCACTGTGAATAGGGCCTAAGTTTCACAGGCAATAAGTAATACAGCATAATTTAAAGAGTTACATTGGCATCCTTACTCTTCACATTTAGTACATCCTTGCTATACAGAATGTTCAGACTCAGTTCTCAGTAGTTCCACTTATAAAACTGCAATACGTTAAATAGTGACGCCAGTGCTTGTAATTGCGTTAGAGGGAAGGTCAGCGTGTAGTTAATAGTCATCATCAGCTTTACGTGTGCAGAAAGGAGACATGTGTTTGATACGACCCCAGACCTGTTCCTCTCGCTTCGGCGACCCCTCCCTCCCTTTTCTCCGCTCCCCACCTCTTTGCTGTGCATTGCAGTAAACTCACTACGCATGCTCATACTAGTATCTATAAATAGCTCATGACGTCACCTAGAAATATTCGCAAAAGACACGCCCTTGTTCCCGCCCATTAATAGTGCGTCCCGGGTTGCAGCGCCGTGAGGAGCATAACCGGGATCAGTGCGAGGAAGGTGAAGGAGAGCAGAAACCAGCACCGGCACTCCAACCAGACCAGCCCGGGAGAACAGCATGGCGGACCGGGAGCAGCTGCTCCAGAGAGCCCGTTTGGCAGAGCAGGCGGAGAGATACGAGGATATGGCGGCAGCTATGAGAGCGGTGAGTGAGGAGGTATAGAGGAAGGAGAGGATCGGCAACGTGTGGAGGAAATGCATGCATACTATAGGAAGTAGCCAGCTATGTATATATACGGGGACCGTTACATTCCAGACCTTGCGGTGTTCTATATGCAGCCCCTCCTACCTGGAGAGAGAGCTTCTTAGCTGCAATATCTATAGTTTGATGTTCGATTTGCTTTTTACTGCAATACTCAAGTCTTGAGAATGGAGGCTGTTAACACCTGCTAGAACAGGAATATTTATGAATGACAGACTTTTTGCCATAAGACCTGCTGTAGTTTGTATATTATGAATGGTTCATGTTATACATTTATCTTAATTGCTGGAAACAAAACATCTATTTCATATTAAATAAGATGGCTGTTCATTTGAACATAAACCACTGATGAAAAATTTAATTGATTGAATTGTAGTATCATTTTCATTGTGAATAGTTTAATCTAAAGTCAAGCTTGGGCTTTTATATGGAGCAGTTGTATATTGCTGGGAGCAGGATGTGGTACTTATGATCCTTGTACAGGCTAGTGGGGACCAAGTCTAGTAGGATGCTATGTGACAGTTTCAGGGTGGGGTGAGTGCCTTCTTGGCTATAAAATTGGGATACTGAGCTGGCAGAATAAATTGCTGGGTTTGGGATGACACCATGATGGACTGTAGCTTACTTACTATGCTAAAAAATAGAATTTTCTACATGTTGGGCTGCTTCTGACATTTGGTGTTGTAATGATGTGATTTTGCAGTGTAGTTTATTTGATGACCAGTGTCCTTTTGATACCTGTAATGCAGTGGTGGGGTGTGGTGCCCTGTCCTGCTGTAATGGGGAGGGGGCCAGGCAAAATTAGGCTTATGCATTATATAAATGTTGGCCATTTATCCACTAATGAACGAAGAACTGGTCATCGTTTTGCTCTCCATAATGCCATCTGTACATTATAAGTTGAGATTTGTTCCCTTTATTTCCTTTTTGTATGCAGGTCACAGAACTTAATGAACCATTGTCTAATGAAGATCGGAACCTACTGTCTGTAGCATACAAAAATGTAGTGGGTGCACGAAGATCTTCATGGCGAGTCATCAGCAGCATTGAGCAAAAGACCCTGGCTGATGGTAATGAGAAGAAGCTGGAGAAGGTGAAAGCGTACAGAGAGAAGATTGAAGCCGAGCTCGAGGGTGTTTGCAATGAAGTGCTGTCCTTGCTTGACAAGTTCCTCATCAAGAATTGCAACGACTTCCAGTATGAGAGCAAAGTTTTCTATCTGAAGATGAAGGGAGATTACTATCGTTACCTGTCCGAAGTGGGCAACGGAGATAGGAAGCGAAGTGTAACTGAAGCATCTGAGGCTGCTTACAAGGAGGCTTTTGAGATCAGCAAAGAGCACATGCAGCCTACTCACCCTATTCGTCTAGGCCTAGCCCTTAATTTTTCAGTCTTCTACTATGAGATACAGGGTAACCCTGAACAAGCATGCCTCCTTGCCAAGCAGGCCTTTGATGATGCCATTGCTGAGTTGGACACTCTTAACGAGGACTCCTACAAGGACTCCACCCTCATCATGCAGCTTCTACGCGACAACTTGACCCTCTGGACAAGTGACCAGCAAGATGAAGAGACCGGAGAAGGCAACAATTAAAGAGGGTGTTGCGTCTTGCTACAGCCCATTACTTACCCGCTCCCCTTCACCACATGCCTACCCCCACCGCTACCCCTGACCTGTCCCAGTGCTTATCATATCTGTATCATTGGCACAACTGCTCATACTGCTGCGTGCCCGGGGAGACGGGTTCTCGCAGCGTCCTCTTGGGCATTGCTGGATTGCGTTGGCACATCAGTTGTTTCTCGGGTTGCCCTCGCGTTGTTCAGGGGATTAGGGAGGCTGCAGTTTCAGAGAGGCGCCCGCACTCTCCTTGCCGTTAGGGCACGTACGGGCTGGAATGATGCAAAGTGGTCCCGTTTTTATTTTGTAAAGAACTGTTTTTAGTTTCCATTTGTGCAGCATTCCCTGTGCATGAAAATGACTCCCTATTTCCTTTCTTCCCATGAAGGAGGCAGCACAGCGCCAGCTGTGATTGGCTGCAGTTCCCGTAATTGGGAATGGGGGTCCACCTGTTTTTGTTAGCTAACAATAGATGTTTTTAAATGTGAGCTTTGTGAAGTCCTTTTAACTTATGGCGTGATAATTCTGCACCTCTTAAGTTTGAATGCCCTAAAAGTATTTTCCTTTTTTGATTTTTTTTTTTTTTTTTTTTTTTTTTTTTTTCTTCATTTTTTGTTTTGTTTTCGATCCATTTTTTTTTTTCTGGTAAAGGGCCTCATTTGGTTGTAAGCCTTGTGCAGGACAGTCCACTAGGGCTGGCTGCATCTGCACAGTGTATTAGCCTGTTTATGATGGATGCCAATAAAATGCCAGACACCCAATATAAATGTTTTGGAATTGCGTGGATGAAATAAATGCTGCTTTGAGGATATTATTTCTGTTTGAGCCTCCTGTCTCTGATGTAATGAACTTTAAGACATTTTAAATTTTCCTTCCCATCAAGTTTGTTCTTCATTCATGATGCATGTGTTTTTGGGTAGGATATCTCAGAATTAATCGTGGATACAGGATTTATCATGCCTTCAACTTCCTGCAGTATAACTGCATTTTCTGCATACTGGTTTATAAGGATTTGTGACACAATAAGTGTCATTGGACTGGGAATTAAATAGGAATAACCTATGGATTTTATACGTCCGTAAAAGTTTCAAGCTACTATAGTGTAACTGTCTTCAGTAAACATTTAGCCTACCTGAAAATGTAGGCCATCAGATCTCTATATCATAAGGCACGCCTGATTAATCCCTCAAATGCAATATTGATGTGTTTGTGTGTTTGCTGTAACTTTGTATTGCATTGAACCGTGCAAAGTTAGGGGTGGCAGCCCTTTGATGGACCTATCAGAAGTCTGACCTTTCACAGAAATGTGAGTGGTGCATGGTGAACCCTAGTAAACTCTTGATATCAGAACCTGATCTTAATCCCATTTGATAGGTATGGTGGGCTTTAAGGCCTGTATTCACATTAGTGTTCGTGGCTTCTTGGGTGTCTTTCAAGAAAGTAACGTGATTATGGCCATCCTGATGTAGCACTTTAAAGTGACTGTTGTTCTCCTGCCAGAAGCTGCCCTTTAGTTGTTCCCTCTTCCCAAAAACAACCAAGTGCGTTGCAAGGCTGTAGCCCAGCAACGTGTCTATACAGCAAGTATGTATTCATACCTGTGGCTTCCTTCAGACCGTGGGCTCCATCTTAGTTTCTCTGGGCTGCTCCGATCGTCCGATGACTGCACTGGTCTATTTGTCAATTGTGCATGTCCCCGTTGTGCTTAAGGGAGCGAGTGCTGCATGCTCAACTGACAAATATACCGAGGGAGCCCAAGGCCTGAAGGGGGCTGAAGGAAGCCTTTGTTACCTCCTTTTTAGGTACATTTTTAGTGAAAGAGAGATCTTGTGTGACCGATCCAAAGATGATGGCCACTTTAAAGTTGGCCATATACAAATTTATTTATTTATAAAGCGCCAACATATTACGCAGCGCAGGGATGGATCTGAACCATTAAGCGGCTCTAGCAGGATGTTTTTATAAGTCAGCATGTCATTAAGTGGTTAACTTACCTGGGGCTTCTTCCAGCCCATTCCTGTGCCTCTAGTGTCCTCCTGAACTGCTCCGGGTACATCAGATCCATCCCTCCACATCAAATCTGATCCAGAGGGATTGAATGTTTCTACACACTGTACACAATTTTCAATAGATATCCACGTTAAATCTATTAATCTGCTGGGGTCCCCCCCCCCCCCCATATCTGTGTGAGGGAATCTTAAGTTGCCTGGAGCTTCTTCCAGCCCCCTGGACTCTTACTGTGCCCATAACGTCCTCCTGATCCCCTCTGGGCAGCGGTAGCGACCCCTGCAAAGCTGGCAAATTACGCATATTGTGCAGAACGCTCCCGGCTACAAGAGTGCAACCAGGGTGTGCACGACTCTGGGTCGCATGTGTGCAGTAGCCGCCGACAGCCCAGCTTTGCGGGGGTCGCCGCTGCTGCCCGGAGCAGTTCAGGAGGACATTGGAGGCACAGGAATGGGCTGGAACAAGCCCCAGGTAAGTTAAAGTGGATCCGAGATGAACTTTTACACATTGCATAATTGTGTTCCTTTCCTATTGTTTATAGGGCATTTCTCAAGCCAAATACTTCTTTGTTTTTGTTTTAATACTTTAATTCCCTATAAACTAACCAAGCCACGCCCACAGGTTTTCAGAGAGCCAAGGCTCTCTCAGACAGTAGCAAGGGCTCATGGGAGCTCAGTCTGGGCAGGAGGAGGGGGAGGTATTACTAGCCAGAGGTTTCAGAGGCAAAGGGGAGGAGGGAGGATGAGGGGGATTAGGTTTTTTTTTTGCTCAAGATACAGATAAGCCTTGCCTCTGTGTAATGTTTACAAACATGTCTGCTGCCATTGTATCACAGGAAGAAATGATCACATTCTATTAAAGCTGTTTGCATCTAGATTTGCTGTGTAAACTATCTAAACTTTAGATAATATATATAGACAAGTTACTTGTTATAGTTAGTTTTTCATCTCGGATCCGCTTTAACCACTTAATGACATGCTGACTTATTAAAAACGTCCTGCTAGAGCCTCTTAATGGCTCCAGGACGTTGCTGCTGCCGCTATGCGCATGTGCGCTCCCGTAGGAGCACGTGCATGTGAAAATAGTGAGGAAAAGAAAAAATACCTTTATTTCCAAATTATATATTGTCGCCATACTTTGTACTAGGGACATAATTAAAATTTTGTGATGACCAGGACAAATAGGCAGATAAAATGTGTGGGTTTTATGCACGGTAGCAGTGTTAATATTAAAACCATAGGGGATGAAATTGGAGAAATAGTGTATTTTTTCATTTATTTTTTTTCCCCTTGTATTTCCCTTTACAATGCATACAAAATAAAGTAATTACTGAAAATAAATATCAACCCCAAAAAGCCCAATTGGTGAAAAAAAAAACCAAGATATAGACCATTTCATTGTGATTAGTAGTGATTAAGCTATTGGCAAATTAAAGGGATGAGCACTGAAAGGTTAAAATCGCTCTCTTCTCTTCATTGACTGTGCCAGTGGCAGATACCTCTAGTGTTTGTCGTGGGACCTGAGCAATGGAAAGAAGAGACAGGGAGGAGCAGCACAGGCAGCAATGGAGAGAGAGGATACCTGCAGACTGACAGGTGAGCATATGCTCTGCTGCCAACACATCCGTTGTTCTAAAATCAAACCCCCTCACAACCCGTTGCTGATCGCATGATCTCTTCCATGGTTTGCAGCATCAATTTATAGCAGATTAGGTCAGAGTGATTGAATCTACGGTTGATGGGGAAAAAAACAAAACTGTATGGCCACCTTAACTCCTCCTGGGAGAAGTTGCCCATCTTTGTTAGCATAGAAAACTTAGGAACTTTTCCTGGTAGCGCACTTATCCTAAAGACAAACAGACATTTTAGGGAAAGCATACTAAAGGCTCATACACACGCCGTACTAAAGGCAACGACTGGTCCGTCGTTGCCTCCCGCTGGGTTGGTTTTTAGCAGACAGTACAGCGTGTATACAGTCCGGCGGACTGATAAGGCTGTTTCTGAACGATTCATCGGGTGGATCGTTCAGAAACAGCCTTATCAGTCCGCCGATAGACTGTGCACACGCTGTACCGTCTGCTGAAAACCCGCCCAGCGGGAGGTGATGACGGACCGGTCGTTTTCTTTAGTACGGAGTGTGTACGAGCCTTTAGTTTAAAGACCTTTCAAAGCGGCTTATATACACAGGGTTTGTAAATGATTTGCATTAATTGATGTCTTTGGAGATGTTTTAGTGACAGCAATTTCAGCTGCATACCTGTGTATTTGTGAATGCAGTGGCGATTTTGATTGTGGCCTGTTAACAGCGGTAGTATGAGAACCATGGACAGGTGTAGGAACCAAAATTGTGGCTATGAGGAAGTTCGAACATCCGCCTTTATAGCCATTAGTAAGAGAAAAGCTTGAAGGGATCCAAGCAGCTCTTGGCTTCAAATAGCTGCAAGGGCTGCCATTGTTCAGAAGCTTACTCCCCTGCTGTCTTACAACTGCTATTATCCAGGCTAGGTGTGCTTCAACTGTAAGGCCTCTTGCACACTGCACGCGATTCAGATTCCGCTTTTTAATCTGTTTTTACATCAGATTCAGATTTTTAATCTTTACTGCATGCTGCGTTTTTTGATCCGTTTTTCTGTTGAATGTATTCAGGGAAAATCGGAAACGGAATCAGAATCGGAAAACGGATTTGCAGTGTGCAGGGAGCCTTACTGATGTTTTCTGTTTGAAGTACAATGGGTGTTTGTTTGTGGCCAATTAAGTCTAAAGAGGTGATTTCTTATCTGTCTTCCACCATCTTCTGCTCAGGGACCGCAGGTCCTTTGCAGACAGACAGTGGCTAATTTAACCCTTAGATGTAAAAAAAAAAAAAAAAAAAAAAAATGAGGTAAAATTAAAGGTTTTTTTTTTTTTTTTTTTTTTTTTTTTTTAATAAACCACATTTTTAGAATGCATTTTTTTATTTGCTATAGAGCTGCCCTGGGTGTTTAAAAATGATGCTCAGTTCACTTTAAAGAGAATCTGTACTCTGAAATTCTTACAATAAAAAGCATACCATTCTATTCATTATGTGCTCCTGGTCCCCTCTGTGCTGTTTCTGCCATTCTCTGCTGCAAACCTGGCTTGTAATTGCCAGTTTTAGGCAGTGTTTACAAACAAACTAACCAGCTTCTAATAGGCTCAGCTAAGCAGAGTGTGTTAGTCACACAGAGCCTGCAGGGGGTGTGTACAGCTTCTAGCTAATCACAAGCAGCCCTGCACATTCCAGTCTGACTGCCTCAGCCTGACTGTGCCGACTATAGAGAGAAGATTAGATCATATAACAGAGATAACACAGCTACTGTGCAATTAGGAAAAGCTGCAGTAAGCCAGACCACATTAGAAAAGGCATAGGAATTTATAGCATAGAAGAAATAAAGATAAACAATTTGTTACAGAGTCTCTTTAAGGCCTCATTCACATTATTTAGGACAGATGGCCGTGCGATCGGAACGCAACACGTACGGTTGCACGCCATCTGCGACGCTATGCACTGTGCTGTCGATCTCATTCACTAGAATGAATGGGTCAGCGCTGCGCTTCCTAAAAAAAAATACATGCAGCAGTGCGATAACGCAACACACTGCTGCGCAGTGCATTAGATGAGAATGGTAGAAGTACTATCTATGCAATTCTGCCGTTCTTGCTTGTTGCACATCATACGCAATGCCAAAGTGCGCATGGCAGCGCGTATGATGAGAATGAGGCCTAACATATTGCTGATATCTTCCGCAGTACTTAAGAGTACATAGTCCTATTACCACTATCCCTCAGAGGAGCTCACACTTATGTATATTTACATACACTCATATGTTAAATGGTTTCTTACATACACACAATTACTGTCTCGGCCGGGATCAGGTCTTGATCCCTTGGGCAGCAGTTTGGGCCTGAGCTTTGTATAAAAGCATTGCTAGCCTATGGCTGTGTTTTGTTGCTGTGCAGAGGGGAGGTTGAGAAGGGGTACAGTGGGCTGGGCCGAGATATTACGCTACTCCAGATCCTTTGAAGGCGCATCAGGGACACCGTTTATAAGCTAGACTGTCAGCAGGGTTGGCTCCAAACCTTGGCCGAGTGCCCTCTGGTTGGTGTACAAGGCTGTAGTCTGACAGTGCCATAAAACTTTGGTAGTGATTAGATTGTGAGCTCTCTGAGGGATAATAACAGAATTACCCTGTAAAGGACTGCGAATGATGTTAACACTATGCTAATTTCAACAATTTAAAAAAAAAATTGCAAAAAAAAAAAATCTACAGCACTGAAATTATGTATACCTTTATTTTTTTTTTTTTTTTTTTTTTTTTTTATGCTTTCTGAAAATGTATTGCACCTCTAGGTTATAAGGTCCATGTACTTTAGCAGTGCAGCATTGCTGAGTGGTCCTGGTTTTCTTTGGATGTGACCTGAATAATTCATTCTGTAATTCAGGTAATAGAAGAGACGGGGAAGGTCTTTACCAGTTTCCACAGCAACAGAATAAGACTTGTAGAAGCTTCTGTTTCCATGGTAATAGGACAAGAGGGAGTGATGCTGCAGAACCCTTGCTTTAGTCTGAGCTGCAGCTGTTATAATGTGTCTGATATTGGCATATAATGAGCACACATTGTTTTCATTGATCTTTAGTGGTTTGATTTATGTATATATTTTTCCCCCCAGCACAGATTACATATGTTGCTGTTTAATTTGTTAATTTGTAACAGATTCTCTAGCAGCTCAAGTTCCAGTTTTAAGATCTCTATCACAAATGCATTCACTATCTCATCAAGACCTTTCCTGTCAATAACTTGTGGGATGCACTAATGCTAATGTTGTTGCCTTGGAGATGCATGATGTCACTACTTTACCATAGTAACAATGCTGTGAGTTAGATGGATGAAGCATTCCACATGTGGGGAAAGCCCAGCCTTATCCTACTATGTAAAACTTTACAGTTTTTATGGGGTGGGGGGGGGGGATAGTTAATGGGTACACAAAATACACTGTATGCTTGCACATTAAAAGCACTTGGTTAAAAGTTAAAGCGAACCTGAAATGAGTTTAAAAAAAACAAAAACAAAGCAAAGTTTCACTTACCTGGGGCTTCCCCCTGCAGCCGGCTTGTCCCGCACTGGTACACAATGATCCTCCGGTCCCCTGCCATGGCTCAGTTTCTCTTTGTTCAGTCGCTGTCCACTGCACCTGCAGGACCCTGACTGTGCCCATCCTCGTTTGCACTCCCATCGCAGGGAGCATCCTGCGCAGTAGAGATTTTCTCGTGCTGTGACTGCGCAGGACACAGTGCACGCAGCCAAGGCTGCTCAGGCGGAGTGGCCTTCGACTTGAAAGTCAGCAGTGAAGAAATGGGGCTGGAGGATCTTTGAGGACTGGCGTGGGACAGGGTGGCTGCAAGGGGTTGGGGAAAATCCCCCGTTTTTTTTTTTTTTTTTGTTTTTTTTTTTTTTTTTTCTAGATTCGCTTTACATTTACAAAATGAGTATATAGTTAAACAAGTCTAATTTGCCATGGAACTTGCCTTTAAATAAAACCTGGGGTGAAAGAAAACAGGTGCGATAAACAATTGGATTTTAATTTTATTTGTAATTGTACTCCTATTCATAAAATTTTTTTTTTGTTTTTTTTTCTTAAGAAACCCCCAATTTTCTCAGCTGAAGGATGGTCTTTGTTTCCTAGACCAAATATGTGAACTATTGACCTTTTATCAATCCTCAGCATTCAGAAGCTGTTCTTTTCCAGGAAAGCTGTTTATTGCTTATTCCTTCACAGTGAGGGCACGGGACTGTTTTCACTAGGAGCCACAGCCATTTCCGATTCTGCCTCAACTCCCGTACTACTATTCAGCTGCAGCCTGAATTGCTATGCCATGCATGGCTATAGTCATCCTGCTGCGTGTTGCAGAATTCTTCTGCTTGCCTTTCAGATTTTAACCACAGTTTGGACAGCACGCCATTGAAGAGATGAGCAACAGTTCCCCGCCCCCTTATATGCAGGGAAATGCAGCTTCAGCCTGTATTCAGGCTCAGTGGAAATAGGCCCTTACATTAGTCTGGCAAAGTTCCCCTCAGTCCTAACTGGAGATGCTGTCACTTATTTACCTGAATGTTAACTCCTTCAAGAAGAAAAGGAACAAAGCCTAATTATTTGTATGCTTGGCACTGTACAGACCTGTTTATCTCATGTCACTTCAGGTACACTTAAAGCTCAACTAAATCCAAAATTGATGTTCATTCTAAAACCACATGTTGTTTAGTATTAGTTTTTGGCACTACATTTTGAAATGTAAGTATCTATATTTTAGACATGCTTACCGGCAGCTGTACAGATACAAATACTATTTACATGCTCCACTCCAGTGACTGGGTTTTACCACTACCATTTGCCCCGTCTTCTACAGTTGTACTGGCATGGTAGTCCGACTTCTGTTCTCTCTACTGCGGGTGTCACAAGGTCACACCAGATTAACCTGCCCACCAGATGAATCCACAGAAGACTGGAAGAAAGTTGAAGTACAAAATAGCAAGCACTTTTCTGTAAATGACTGTAGTAAAATACTCAGCTGTTCAGAGCTATAGGCTGCCAAAGTAAACGCAAATTTAGAATTTTACTGTAAAAGTTATGTTTAAGACTTTTCATCTTTACAGCTGCTATGTTGGCCCTACGGTCCTGCATCAAAGGCATTAAAACTCTGATTCTAACGCTTGCAGTTTTTTTTTTTTCACTGCTGCATGAAATCAACAGGATCTTTCTTGTCTAGGCATCTACCTTCGGGAGTCTAGCTGCTATGACCTTAGCCTGTGCCATGTTATCTGGACCATTCTTGGTCCTGTCTCTGCATTAGTACAGAGGCTGGTAAGTAGGTGGGTAAGAGATGTAGAAGCATGGACATAGTCATTCTCCTGCGCACCCACATGACTGTTAAAGAGACACTGAAGCGAAAAAAAATATGATATAATGAATTGGTTGTGTACTATGAATAATTACTAGAAGATTAGCAGCAAAGAAAATATTCTCATTTTTATTTTCAGGTATATAGTGTGTTTTCTAACATTGCATTATTCTATAATATGTGCCGATTACACAACACTCAGCATTCAAAATGATTCTTTCAGAGCAGTCTGTGAAGTAATGACCTCTCCTCTAGCAGAGAAAAAGTAAACAGTTCACTTACAGTTGAGATAATAAAAGTCATATAACGGCCCTCTCCACGACTAACTTAGTCGGAGAGCTTAATGGCTTGTTTGCATAGAGATAACAACTGGAGTTTCTCAACTCTTCCTGTACTGGAAACCATTACACTGATGTATCTGATCTTAAAGTGGATCCGAGATGAAAAACTAACTATAACAGGTAACTTGTCTATATATCTTATCTAAAGTTTAAATAGTTTACACAGCAAATCTAGCTGCAAACAGCTTTAATAGAATATGATTGATTATTCCTGTGGTACAATGACAGCAGCCATGTTGTTTGTAAACATTACCCAGAGGCAGGCTTGTCTGCAAGGAAAGGAACACAATTATGCAATGAGTAAAAGTTCATCTCGGATCCACTTGAATGTTTTATTTCTTAGCTGTACTACACATACAAATCATAATATAATTTTTTTTTTCGCTTCAGTGTCTCTTTAAGCCAGTCTCTGCACCAATGGAGAAGTTGACTTATGATCAGGTGGAACAGCAGGACTGTGGCTATGATCACTGGGGTAAGGTTCCATGGGTACCGGCACAGGACCTGAAGGGCGCTCTCACTTTCCAAAATGAATATAGCTGAGAGAGTTGCCCTTTGCTGGCAATGTCTCTTATCCCTCCCATTCATAACTATACAGTGCGATAACCCTCACACTTAGCCCCCTCCCTGTGTGATGATATGGGGCATTTCCTCCACATCCCAAATACTACTGTACATACAGATAATTTAATTGATAGCCCCCTAAAATTAGCCCTTGACTATGATGGACATATGACTGTTAGGAATTAGATTGTGAGCTCTTCTGCGGGACAGTTAGTGATGGCTATAGATAACTATACTCTGTAAAGTGCTGCAGAAAATGTTGGCGCTACATAAATAACAGTGACCTTTGGTGAGAGGGGCGGTTCCAATGACAAGATTCCAGGGAGCCTGTCTGATGGGTACCTTTGATTAGGTACAGTGTGGGTCACCTGAATAAGTAATGTTGGTATTTATGTTGTCACTTGTGTTTAATGTATGTGGGGAGGGGTATGCAGATGCCTAATAATTTTAATTGTATATGATTTATAAAGTACATTTAAGGGAGAGCGTTCCCTTCTGGGGTGACTGAGCTTGTCTGAACACCTGAATAGAAAGTGATAATTGGTTGTGTCTGCAGCTGCCATGCTGGGTGTGTACAGATTTTTTTGTTCCAATCGCCAGAGTATTTTTGTTACCGCAAGTAAGCATGTTCTCGGGTCTCTTGTCTGGAAAATCACAACTGGATGCATACTAACCTGGAATGGAATTTATTACATGAGAAAGTAGCTTGTATAGCCTTTATTTGTGGCATGTTTCCAATAAAAGCTTCAACTTTTTGTGTGGAGTCTGTAGAAATGTGAATCTCCTCTAACGCTGGGTACACACGATATATTCTTTCGGTTAATTTTCTGTCCTATCGTTTTCCGATTTGAATCTGTTATCTTTTCTTATCCATTTCCATTCACTTCTATGAGAAATCGATCAGAAAAAAGATCGAAAATAAGATTGGACATGTCGGAAATTATCTATTTAACTACTATCTAACACAAACCTGTATGGTGTGTACCTAGCATATGCCATAGTGATATAGCATCCAGCCTGAGCAGTAGCTGGAAAGTGACACCAACATCACAATGCATGACTTTCTGTTGCAGGGTGATTGCTGTTGGACAGTCTTATTTGGTGTAGCATGCAACATAGTTGGGTGGGACATGTATCTGCCCAGTTGTCTTCTTCCCCTGGGATTGGAAAATACTCTGACTGTGTGTGTGTGTGTGTGTGTGTGTGTGTGTGTGTGTGTGTGTGTGTGTGTGTGTGTGTGTGTGTGTGTGTGTGTGTGTGTGTGTGTAACAGAGTAACCAAGCAGCTTGGGGTGACCCAAAACCAATAGGAAAGTATAGGGGCCGAAAAAGCCCTGCTACTAAAAAGCGATGCTGAGTGTGGTTTGCCTTCTTAAAACAGAAGGAACATATAGATAGATGGATGTGCATGTATTCATCTTCTTTAAGATTCACCCGTATAGGATGGTGCGACCCCTGTCATCTACTACCAAACAGGTCTTCATTATGGCACCTGTGTCTCCTAACAGTAGAGTAATAAACTCCATATAGTAATGCAGTTTTATTTTTTCCATATGCCTGTAGAAAATGGATGAATTTAGCCACTTTGAAGTACACAGTGTTCCCTGTCCCCTTTTTTTTCCATTGTGTGCAGCAGGGACATCCTCACACTAGCTATATGTTGCAGTTGGACTGCAGAATGATAAGTCAGAAAGGAATGTTCTGTCTGCTGAAGGTCAGTTATGAGATCTGCATGCTTTGTCCTGCTTTTCTGAGCACAGCAAGGCCAGGACAGGACACAGGAAGGAATACAAAGCTAAGCTTCTAGTCTAGATGATATCCTTTTTATAAAGAAGGAAATGTGTATTCACTACAGTAGTGCTTTACTAAACCAAATATTTTGTAATGACTGTCAGACACTTGTGTTTTCTGCCTATTGTAATTGAGACCCCCCAGCCACCACAAGGATGAGTGCTGGTGCAGCTTTTCATTCCAATACTTATTATTATTTAGTATTTATATAGTGCTGACTTCTTTTGCAACCCTTTTACACAGTATAGTTATGCTACTTACTGTCCCTCATTTAAGCTCTACCATAGTGCTGTGTCCATCATAGCCCAGGGCCAATTTAGGGGGAAACCAATTAACTTATCTGTATGTTTATGGGATGTGGGAAAAAACTGGAGTGCCTGGAGGTAACTCATGCAGACATGGAGAGGACATACAGACTCCATGCCGATAGTACTGTTAATACGAACCCGAACTCAGAACTTCATCTCTGCCCTAAAAGATAAGCAACAGCATTTAATAACCTTTAAAGAAAAACATTCTTTGTTTCTTGGAGACTGCCAAATTTCTGTGCTGATACAGCTGAGAGCTCAAATTACACTTGTGATAACTTGAGGGGGAATTAGACAGGCTTTTCTAAATTTGCACAGAGTAGATTTTTCTGCTTTTTCCTTGTTCTATGTGTTCTATGCAAGAGTTCAGGTCCACTTTAAAGACTTCTTAAACTCTTCATACATTAATATTTTTTTATACTATTTCATAATTGATTTGGTCAATATTTGACCACTGTAAAGCCCAATCTACACGATACGATTCTTTGTACGATTCGATTAAATCTGACATGTCTGATCAGGATTCGATTTGTTGCAATTCGAGTTGCCATTGTTTTGCAATTGCAAATCGAACTGAATCGAATCGAATCCCGATCAGACATGTCGGATTTAATCGAATCGTAAATAGAATCGTACAAAGAATCGTATCGTGTAGATTGGGCTTTAAATCTTTTGTCACATTCACACTGATCTCTGATTTACATTCTTACATTTATCTCAAGGCAAGATCTTTACTGCTGCCAAGGTGCATCCTTGTTGTGAAGTGAGTAGAAACACCTGTTCTCCCAGAGTGGTCTGAGGCAGAAGGCTGTGTGCTGTCATAGCCTTGGCTAAGTATCATTGGGAGAGTAGGTTGACATACCAATATAGAGCAATGTATAGCTATAGGTAGTGTTTCTTATGCTAAAACCAGGATAAATACATAAATATTGGTCTCTTGAATTCTATATTACATTCTTCTATATATTGTTACAGGTCTTCTTTACTTGATAGGTGTATGAGAAGGAAAAATGTATAATTTACTTGTTCTTCAGAACACCATTGGTCCTCAGGAAATATCTTTCCAGATTCACACTGGTGGCTAGTGCTGTGGAGAATCCCTCCTCAGTAGGCACCTGTCCACTAATAGCAGTCATGTGACATCTAGAGAATGGGTAACAACCAGAGCTACTCCCATGCAGCTCACTTGGGTTGGATTTGTGTCTCCTTTCCATGGCTTTGGATCTAAAAGCATGGTCATTTGGGACCATCTTACTCTAAACCAGGGGTCTCAAACTCAATTTACCTGGGGGCTGCAGGAGGCAAAGTCAGGATGAGGCTGGGCTACATAAGGGATTTCACAAAAATCAGCTGTAGCTCTGCCCCTCCTGACGTCAATCGCGGCGCATCGCTGCCTCTCCCCGCCCCTCTCTGTGAAGGAAGAGTGAGAGGGGTGGGCAGAGGTGGCGATGCGCCGCGATTGACGTCAGGAGGGGCAGAGCTGAAGCTGAAAGCTGCCCCTTCCAGGAAATGGCGGTGGATTGCCCCCCGGGCAATTTGGATGCTCTGCACCCCTCGTTTACCGGCGGGGATGCGGCGGATTACTTGGGAGCACTGAAGCAAACTATAAGGAAGCTTTTGCCGGCGCGGGTCACAAAATATTGTATCGAGGGCCGCAAATGGCCCACGGGCCGCGAGTTTGAGACCCCTGCTCTAAACAGTGAGGGGAGCACAACATTTTCTCACTATATAAATATTGTGGGTGGAGTCATATCTCAGAAATGTTTAGCCTGCATATTATGTCCTCATTGAGGACTCTGCCTGTCCTACACAGTACATGAGTTAGATCTCAAAACCGTATGGTTGCCATGATACAGGAATGGGAGATAATTCCAAAGAGAACTGTGCTATTGATAACTCTCTGAAATGTGACTTCCCTCATCTTTGGCGACATTTCTAAAGTTTTGTTTAAAATGCAAACTTTCAGGTCTTTTTAAAGTGAGAAAACTGGGTAATTTACTTTTCTGCATTACATATTTTTGTGAGAATAGTTGGAGAACATACACAAGCCTATGGAGTATGTAGATCGGAGTGCAAAACTTTGGTTTAACCCTAGCCGTCAACTGCAGACTTTACTTTCAAAGTGGAAGCAATATATACTACCATGCCATCATTGGTCAGCTGATGTCACATGATGTTTCCTGCATCACATGACTTGAACTAGCCAGCTACATTTGCAGCAGGCATGTGAACTTTGAAGAAGTTTAACACCCAAAATAAAGCCATTTAAAAACTGGCTCAAAGTTGGTTTGTTTTGGGTTTTTTTGCACACACCTATGATATGCAGCAATCAGCTATGACCTCTTCCCACTTTATAAATAAACCCTTAAAGTTATGTATAGACTTGATGACTGTAACATTTCTTTCCTCTCCTCTTCCATAGCAATAAATATCTGCAGTGCGGAGCTAAAAGTGCTTGTCCACAGCTCCCTCACCAGCTGCATTGCTCCAGGCAGTGCTAGTTTCATGCCTGCATGTCCAACCAGCCTTTCAAGCCTGTGTGTGCTTTACAGGAATCTCATAATACAGCAGGGCAAGAGTGCAGAAAGTGGGCAGTATCTGGACAGAGAGGAAATTTATTGCTAGTACCAGACTTTATAGCCTATCCTTTCTCTTCTAGATGTTGCAGCTGTTGTGTGATTGCAGGTACATGCAAACATCCACTCTGCTGACATTAAAGGGTTCTTGGTTGGTACTGTCTCTAATGAGCATGTGTTTATGGCAGCCCTATTGCTGAGAGATCCGGAGAGCGCAGGCCCACTGCTTGAAGCTTCTCTGCTGTGCACTGTGCTGTTGCCCTGCCTTCCATGGCAACAGATTGCATCGCTAATATCTGGGCTAGTGAGAGATGTCTGTACAGCACTCCGGTCTGAATTGTCGCTTGAGAGATTGAGTCCTGATCCCTGCAGGTGACTGGACGTGCTTACGCACCATTAGAAAGAGGTGCCGAAAGAAAAGATGACAAGCTATCATTTTGGGCACCTTGAGGACCTGCATAAGCCCTTGGTATGTGGTAAGCACATTGCACTGTGATCCCTATTTAGTGACATGAATTGTCTATGAGCTGCATGTGAAAACACGTGTGTATTGCAATGTTGCATACTTTTCAAAAACATGTATCTCAACAGAGATGTAGATGAATGCATTAATGGTTTTTTCAAAAATATCTTACTGTACTGAACTCTGTTGATTAGGGAAATTTAAAAAAACTAAAACGCAAAACACACAAAAAATGCAAACGTGAAGCGTAAATGCATACAAAAAAGTAGCAAAAACATAACCTTGCCTAATGCATGATGCAACTTTTCCCCTCCATTGTGTTGCGATTGTGTTTTTTACTGGGAACGCAGTGCCCCAGTGTAAACCTGGCCTGATGTCAGAGGTGAGACCAGGTAGAGGTATGAGTTAAATCTGTATAACATTGAATTCTACCTTTAACAGATTCCTTTAAAAATCCTCAACTTTTCATGAAACTTGGTGGTTGGACAGAAGTGTTTCCTTTGGCCTCATGTAGAGGTTGATTCACAAAGGATCATTAACTACTTCGCATCCAGACCTTGATTTCCCCTTATGGACCAGAGCAGTATTAACGTTTTAGCTACAGTATGTCCCTATTTAAAGAGACACTGAGCTCTCATATATCGCAGGGGCATGTGTGTCCCTGCTAAAATGCCGCTATCCCGCGGCTGAACGAGGGTCCCTGACCCCCCAACCCACCCCCCGCAAACCTTGGTCGCAGACTTGGTCGCTGATTTTGCTTCCTGGAGGCAAGGGCTAACGGCTGCAGCCCTGCCTCCCAGCGCGTCTATCAGACGCGCATCGCCGCCTCTCCCCCGCCCCTCTCAGTGAAGGAAGACTGAGAGGGGCGGGGGAGAGGCGGAGATACGCGCTGACAGACGCGCGTGGGGCAGAGCTGCGGTGGTTAGCCCTGCCCCAATGCGGAAGCGCTCCCCCGCATTACGGACGGGATTTGGGGGGACAGGGACCCCCGTTAAGCCGCGGGATAGCGGCGTTTTAGCAGGGGCACACATGTCCCTGCTATATATGAGGTCTGAAGCGAGATCTATTCTCGCTTCAGACTCTCTTTAATTGGCAATAACTTTATCGCTACCCACGACACCTAAATGATCTATATGTTGATTTTTTTCAAGACTAACTAGGCTTTCATTGGGGGGGGTATGTTGTCCCAATAAAAAATGCTATTTTTTTATGTATTTTAGTGGAAAAAAGAGGGGGAAAAATGCATTATTTCTCCGTTTTTAGTAATTCCAGTTTTAAAATAAAAAGTGCTACAGTAGATAAGAACCATGCCACCAATTTTATGTCCCCCCAGTATAGATAAGTAGATGTGTCCCCAATATTGCCCCCCCCCCCCCAATATAGCCAGATGTGTCCTCGATATCTAACCCCCCCCCCCCTCACTATAGCGAGATGTGCCCCCTGCATTTGCCCCCTGCCCCCCCCCCCCCAACACACACACACACACTCTATAGATGGACAGATGTGTCCCCAGGATTAGTGTTGGTGTTCGTGTTCCCCTAGTGTCTGGGTACTGCCGATGATGTCACCAAGCCAGGACCTGAATATTCAGCAACATGGGACTGAGTGCAGAGCTGTGCACAGGGCTCCGGCTGCAGGATGACTGCAGGGACCAGGCGAGGTGAGACAGGCTGCTTGCAGCTGCTTTTTATCAGCGATCTGACCATGCTGGGGGAGAGATGAATGATCACTGCAGTTGGCTACTGCAGTGATCATTCATCCGTGGGGGAGGGGGGGGGGTCTCTAATTGGCTATAAAAGAACATGCTCCCTTCCACCAATTTAGTACTGCAGCTGAAAGTGCCAGCTGCGTGCAAGTGAGCATGCCCGACTGTGCACAACTGTGCTGCAAGGAAAAAACATCTATGTCCTCTTGGCTTGGATGAAGTCACAGACATAGCCGGCCTTTAACCTGAGCGACTGGAGCGGTCGCTCAGGGCGCCGACTTCCAAGGGGGCACCTATAACTGGCTACCTATACTGAGGGCACCTATAGCTGGCTACCTATACTGGAGGCACCTGCACCTGGCTACCTATACTGAGGGCACCTACGCCTGTCTTCCTATACTGGGATCACCTATAGCTGGCTACCTATACTGAGGTAGGGCACCAACACATGGCTACTTATACTGGAGGCACCTATGGGGGGAGACCTACACCTGACTTCCTATCCTGGGGGCACCTATGCTTGGCTAGCTATATTGAAGGCACAAACATATGAGATCCTATACCGGGGGCACCTATACCTGGCTACCTACCTATACTGAGCCTGAGGGTGTTTTTTTTTTGGGGGGGGGGGGGGGGTGACGCACTGCGGCTATAACGCATGGTGCAAATTGTTGGTTCTGTGCTATCACTCCAGATTGGAGGGGGGGGGGGGGGGGCTAACTGCCCCACTAATTGATTTTATTCCTGAACCTGAAAGGTGTGTGCGTGTATGCACACGTGAAGAGGATGAAGGGGGCACAATAATCAGGTTTCGCTCAGGGCGCTGTGAAACCTAAGGCCGGCCCTGGTCACAGAGGACGTAGATATACTGAAGTGGTGTACAAACTGGTTAATTCTCCTTTTCCATATGCCTCCATGGCAGCATACATATGGGTTAAGCCCCACCCCTACCAATTAACAGGACCTTAGCTATAAAAGAAAGTGACCCCTAGCGAGCAGCATTCTCATTTTTGTCCTCACCTCCGAACAGGTTCCTTTAGTGTTTCATCGCTATTTATTTTTATTTTACTCTTACCTCGCCGACATTCCTGCGGCATTCCGGCCAGGTTCAGCCTTTCCTGGTCGCAGCCCTGTTGTCATGACTAAATGTCAAATTATTCAGGGACCTTATATCTGGGGTGATGGTGGGAGCTTGATCTAAATGATCTTTTCCCCCCTTTATGGCTGCTCTGCATGACTTAAATACGATTGCAGAGCACAGTGTGATCCTTCTCACCTTTTTTTTCCCTTGCTGTCTGCAGTTGCACAGGTTAGTGGTGCATAGTTCAGCTTCTCCTGCTGGGTGTTTGGTGCTGCTGAGTGTTCAGTGTGATCCCTCTCACCTGTATCTCTTGCTCTGTCTGCTGACTGCTCAGGCTCCATTATGTGAGGCATAGTTCAGCCTCTCCTGCTGGGTATTCAGTGCTGCTGAGTGCTCAGTGTGATTCCACTCACCTGTCTCACAGTGCAAGACTCTGAAGCACATGGCTTAGAGTGCATTCCAGCTTGGAACGCACAGCCATCAGACCAGGAAGTGTTTGCAGTAACTGCTCTCCAATCCCTGCTCTGGACACAGCAGAGATCTCCTCACAGCTGACTGAGCTCCCCTCCCCTCCTCTCACAAGGCTGGATACACACAGGACTGTGCTGGCTGCAACACTACCTCCCTCTATGTCTGGCTTAAAGGTAAAGGCACTATTATTTGCTGTCCCTCTGATGTTATGCTTCTCAAGCTGCAGGAGGAGGTAAGTTATTCCAAGTATCTTGGTAGCACTATGTACTATATTTTATCATCTGCCATTCTCATTATAAACAGTTATATGAACAGTATTGTGTACTATGTGCAATATAAATGACATAGCATTCCTTGCATGAAAGTATTATCTGATTTCTTATTTATCTGCTACTTTTCATGTACCTCTTATCTTACTTATTTTATCTCTTGCGGTCCGTTGGACTGCATTCTGGATCACACTGTGCCAGAAACAGATAATTCTAAGGTCAATAGGTAAGAGTCATACAGGTAAGTGACCCCGCTTTTCTACAAAAAAAAGAGAGCACACCTTCCATAAATGGGCTGTACTTTTTTTATATACAAGCCCAGGAAGAAGAGAACAAAGGAGGGCAAGTTCCCACCACAGTTCTAGGACATTGGTTCTTTGTCATCATTTGAGATCCTGCTTTAAGATCTTTATATCATCACTCAGGATCCTGCTCAAGGAGCAGGTAAATAATCTGCCTGGGAAGGAGCCAGCAATAATCTGCCTGGAGGATCAGGTCCCAGTTAAAGGCACCATAGCCCCCCAGATTGCTGGGCTTGTGGCGACAGAACCATGCCAGGGAAATCAGTAAAGTAGATCTGTTTCCACCAGATGGGAAAAGAGCCAGAGTTCCACCAAATGCACACATCCAAGATGATAAAGCAGGCTGTCCAGGAATCAATGGATTCCTATGTAGGCTCTTTGGTCCCCAAGCGTCCTCCCAGCAAATCAATTAAGATACTGAATATCCTCAATCATCTATGGTTTAGCAGGAATCCAATGAGAGTGAGCATACAGATATCTGGTTTCTATTTCTCCTTTATCCAAACCATCTGTGAAGCCATTCACTGGGAAGAGGAAACCCTTCTCCAGGCTAAGAAACATCTGAAATAATTATCATTCTCCTTTTCTGTCTTGAAAGAGATAAAATAAAGATGAATGGGAAAAGGTAAGGAGAAAGTCCTTCCTGAAAAAGCAGACTTTCCGAACATCATCCTTTTTCTTCAAAAAAATTCTCCAGTCCTAGCATTCGCTTCCATGGTGGACATGTCAGTCATGTGTCTTGCATGCCATGTAAGGGTAAAAGTCTTGATTACTTTTTAAGATGTCCTAGACCATAAACTTGATATAGATTTAACGATGGTGTATACCACTACTGGAGGGGCATGTAAACCAGCCCTGGCTCTATCTTCAGTTGCCACGGAAGTGGACAAGGATTCTGATTCTATCCTGGCAGCTTAGAGAACTTTCATATTGTCTCTAAGTTTATTAGGGAAGCGGCTATAGATTTTGTCCAGTCCACTTAATATGCCAGGCTTTTTGCATGACAGTGAATTGGCCTGTTAAAAAAACAACAACAAAAAAAAAAATTATAGTCTGCTGATCCCAGCTTCCAACAAAATGTGTTTAAAATTCTGTTTGATGGAAGAAATCTTTTTAGTAACAAGTTGGATCTGGCAACCAACAGTCACCAAGGCTGGTATTATACCAAATGTGAAAAGACATTGCGGAAGGAAAGACCAGACCATAGGAATTGGCAAACTTCACATGCTAATCTCCATAAGCTCACAAAGCAGTCAGCGCAGAGTCCTATTGAAAATTCTGAAGTCCAGATAGTAGCTGAAAGACTTCAGCAGTTCTGTATTATCTGGACAAAAACAATAAAGGACGAGTGGGCCACAGGTACAGAGTGGTTCGGTTTTTCTTGGATGTGCAAGTTCACTCCACAACTCAGTCACTTTGTCTATACAGAGACCTGCTCTTTTACATTCATGACTCATTGCAGAAAACGGCTGTTATGTTGGTTCCAGAAGAGGAGCGCTTCCAGGAAGTCTACTCTCCTCTCTTCATTGTAAAGAAATCAGGTGATCTGCGTTCAGTACTGGATCTGAAATTCCTAAATCTTCATCTTTCTAAAAACATTCAAGATGGAGTTACAACAAATGAATGGACCAGCCATTCCCTTACAGAACTGAATATAATCAATAGACTTGGCAGATACATTCATTATTTCAAACTTCTTTCCACCATGCAGTTGGTAACATTCTTCTCCAGTAACCATCCTCCTTCTCGACATTATCACAGCCATGATGACCTTTTTTGGTACTAGTGTGTCTGGTGGCTCAGTTGAGAAAGCAAAGTTAGGACTTTATCACTATTTATACAATCTTTTGTTGCTAGCCTCAGATCCCAAGGCTCTACTGTGTTAGCAACAGATTCTTCTTCAAACACTGTCTGTCTTTGGCTGGTTAACAAACAAGGAGGAAAGCCACCTCACTCCTTCTGAGGACCTAATCTTTCCGGGAGCAAGATTCCAATCTATATCCAATGCAGTAACCAGATGAGAAAATTGCTGACAAAAGTTCGCGAGTGCTGATTATCATACTATATTCATTAATCGAGGTGTTGTATACACCTCCTGGGCACTTCGTCATCTACAATCCAGATGATCAAATGGGTTCACTGGCACATCTGCCCATTCCAACTAGGGTTTCTCCATCAATGAAACCACCAGTTACTCTCAGACCATCCTTCTCACTCCCACTATGAGACTGTCTGCGGTGGTGGCTAAACACAAGCTCAACCACTATTAACCAATCGTTCACCCATAAAGATGCAAGCATGGTTTGACATGTCTACAGGTCGTATTAGCCTAGGTAAAATAGTCAAAACAAAGCTGATCGATCACTGCAAATATACTCAAACACAGGGTGGCTTATATGGTGCTTCAGACCTTCAGCCATCACTGGGATGAGACGTCAGTCTGTGATATCAGGTAGCAGAGGGACACAAGGAGTCTGTTCCTCATGTTAGAGGTCAGCAATATTTATCTCCAATGCAGAGAGCAATCTCTGCAGCATCATGGCAGTCTATCTCATAGGGCCTCAGAACTCTGCGGCAGATTTTCTCAATCAAGGGGACTGAGGCAATAGCTTGTGGCCACTCAATAAAATATATCCAGAGAGATCTGTGACCATTGGGTAGGTGGACCTGATGGCAACCTACATCAACTAAATGCCAGCTTGAGGAGATTCGCCCCCACATTCAAGGGCTCAGGGTGCTCTGGCAACACCTGGCATTTCTGAATGGTCTCTGTTTTTTTCCTCCAACTCCACTTATCTTCAAAATTCTGAGGAGACTCCTCCTAGAACAAGTTGTACTCCTGGAGGTGGGTATATTTTGGCCATGCCAGCCATGAGTCCCTCTAATTTGGAGCCTGAAGTTGGAACCTCCTATTCCTCTTTCAGTCAGACCAAACCCCCTGTCCCAGGACTCAATTTATCATCTGTCTCCTTAATCCCTTAATTTAATGGTTTAAGGATTGTGGGAGGAAGCTTAGAGACCTGGTAAACTCAGAATAATTGATAAACACACTGCTAAAAGCAGGGAAAACTACCACAAACTGGAAAATGTTTTTTCACAATTGCTCTGGTAAATGATTTTGATCCAATGGCTCCACCAGCACAACATATTCTTAGCTTCCTCCAGATTGGCCTAGAAAAACAATTGGCTCGCACTCTCAAAGTGCAGGCTTCTGCTATCTCTGCTTTGACGGATCACTGCTGGGTCTCTCACCCTCTAATAGTGCAATTTATGAAGGCTGCCACCAAAAACAAGCATCCTAATTGCAACCTTTTTCAAAAGTGGGAACTGCGCAGGTTCTCAGTTACCTAGCAAAACCTCTTTTTGACCCAGTGGAAGACTGCAGGAAATGAGACTTAACTTTTAGAACTATGCCTCTAGTCGCTATCTCTTCGGACAGAAGAGTTTCCGAGCTCCAGGATCTAGGGGCTCATTCTTGACATTCTACTCAGTAGTTTTGAGACCACTATAGCACTTCACTTCCGGGCTTCCCTTTAATCAGGATCGGACAGTGCCATCTTTTATGGATACGAATTCCTCTGATCTGCATGTTCTAGATGTTGCAAGAACACTTAGAGCCTATGTGAATGTAACAAGGGAGCTTCAGGAAATCAGAATAGCTCTTCATAATTCCATCAGGTCTGAGAAAGAGCCAGCTAACATCAAACTCAAAAGATCTCTTCATGGCTCAAATGAATCAACAAAGCCTTTTATTAAATTATCAGGGTTTTTTGACCTTGTCCCTCTGGGTGGCATCACAGTGCACTCTTCTCAGCTGTCCCCTGTGCCACCTTCGCTATCCGGGCAAAGATTTCCCAGGCTGCCAATGGTCCTCTGTCCATACTTTCATTGCCCATTTCAGAGTCAATCCAGCAGCCTCCGCTTCAGTTTAATTTAGAAAGAGTTATTTCTGAATCTGTTAAAGCCTTAATTGAAATTATTTTTGGTCAGCAAGTCTTGTCCCACCCTTACTTTTTTTTCTGCTAGTTAAATCCCATATGTATGCTGCCATGGAGGCATATGGAAAACGGAAAATTGTATACTCACCTAACGGTAATTTTCCTTTCCATGTGCATCCATGGCAGCATAGGGATTTCCCTCCCTTTCCTTTTGTTGACTTTTTGCTGTTCTCCGGTTCGGCTAGTCAATGAGAATGCTGCTCGCTAGGGGTCACTTTCTTTTATAGCTAAGGTCCTGTTAATTGGTAGGGGTGGGGCTTAACCCATATGTATGCTGCCATGGATGCACATGGAAAGGAAAATTACCGTTAGGTGAGTATACAATTTTCCGTTATCTGTGTTTTGCCCTATCACTATAAAACCTTTTAAAGGGTACCTGAAGTGGAAAAAATCTGCCCAGTTTAATTTACCTAGGGTTTCTTCCAGCCCCCTGTAGTCCTTCAGGCCCCCTGTTGTTCCACTCTGATCCAATCAGCAGCTGTCCCCTCCAAAAGCTGTCTGACTGAGCCAGCTGTGCATGTGTTGCAATTTTTATAAACGGCGCAGAATACACCCAGCCATGGAGGCATCATTGAGGAGGCCCAAGGACATGCATGCAGCTTTCGGAAGGGACAGCTGCTGAGCAGATCGGTAAGAGACCAGAAGGCAGACCAGACTGGGCAGGGACCAGGCTGAGCAGATTTCTTTCACTTTAGTACTAAACATAAGGTGGAAATGTATTATTGAAGTTAAATAAATTATAACACCTTATCTTTTGAGTGATATTTTTTTCTCCTGGTAATGCTGAAAGGTTAGAGATTAGGTGAAAAATACCGTATTTTTCGGACTATAAGACGCACCTAGGTTTAGAGGGCAAAAATTGGGGGGAAAAAAAATTACTAAACCTGGTGCATCTATAGGGCAGGGGCGCATTATGGACCTTTACCCCCCCAAACTTTACCTATCTAAGCTACGCTGCCCAGCTACACTAACCCTTGCTGCCCTCCCAGCTACATTCACTGCACATTCAGCTCTTCTAACTACACTCACTGCACACCCAGCTCTTCTAACTACACTCACTGCACACCCAGCTCTTCTAACTACACTCACAGCTACACTGCTAGCTATACTGACGCCTGCACTAAACTACAGTTGCTACAATCACAACGTGAGAGGCCCCTCTCACCTATCCAGTGGCATGCTTTATTGAGTGGTCACTTGCGTGTCCCAAGCTCATAGGGCAGATTGTGCGATGCGGGCAGGAGCCGTTACCCGGTGGTCACGTGGTGCATGCAGTCCCCAGATCTTTCACTGGGTGATCTTCCAGCCGGACACGCGATGTGGAGGGGCCGTTACCCGAGTGGGCACGTGGCGCAAGCTGTCCCCAGATCTTCCACCAGATGATCTTCAAGCCGGGCACGTGATATGGAGGGGCCTTTAACCGTATGGTCACGTGGCGCATGCTGTCCCCAGATCCTCCACCGGGTGATCTTCAAGCCGGACACACGATGTGGAGAAGCCGTTACCCGGGTGGTCACGTGTCCCCAGATCACACGATGTAGGCAGGAGCCGTTACCCGGGTGGACACATGATGCGGTGTGCGCTGTCCGATTTTCCAGCGGGACATGTGATGCGGACAGGAGCTGTTACCGATGGCGACCTTGACCTCCACAGCCCCCTGGCAGGACACCCACAGCATCCATCTCCAGCCCCGATCTCCTGCCACATCCATTTCCTGTCCCGATCAGTCTGCAGACGAAAGAGGAGCTGCGGCAGCTGAATGACAGCCTGGTCGCTGCAGCTTAGTTGACAAGCAGAAGAAGGTCGGAAGCTGGAAGGACTGGCAGATGTTAGTTGTGCGGGAGGGGGGAGCGCAGATGTCTGCTGCTGGGAAAGAGGTAAGCGGGGAGACTATGAGCAGCTGCCGCTTACTTTCTCCATGACGATGCATTCGGCGGACCCAGAACATGTAAGCTTGTGGGGGGGGGGGAGATACCGTGTATCTGGACTATAAGACAGACTGACTTTTCTCCCACATTTTTGGGGGAGAAAAAGTGCATCTTATAGTCTGAAAAATACGGTAAATAAACAGATCATTCATTATATGTTTTGTGAATGAACCCTGTAGAGTGGCTTGTAATTTGTAAAGCTCTTGCCAATGCAATGGATGCAGTATGGATGTTTTTATAAATCGCATCCAACCCATAGCATTACAGTAGTAAGAGCTTTTCAGCCAGTGGGTTCCAGGCCTATCCATCAGCAATGCGCTGCTGCATAAGTAATTCTATGTGATTACTCTCATGACAGCCATTGTGAAGCGTTTATCACAGATCGCAAACACGAGTCATGCAGCATTTTCACTAGAATGAGCATCTCAAAATGCAATCGCTGAAAAAAGTAGGTGATTGTGATCGCGGTTTGCTTTTACAAGTGTGTATGGGACCTTAAAGTGTAACTGTCGGGCATAAAATAAAATCAATTCTTTATTTTTATCTGGTAAACAAGTAATAAATATGCTAACCAGGTAATCCAAAAGTTAAAATGACTATTACTTTTCTTGTTGATATATGATCATTCCCCAGTTTACCTGACTCTTATTTGGTGCACACAAAATTTGGTACGCGCTGCGTAATATGTTGGCGCTTTATAAATACAATAAATAAATAAAGGAAGTTGCAGGGCATGCTGGGTTGTCCTTTTTTGCTGCTCTAATTCCCCTCAGACTAAACTAATGCAGTCTGATTGACTGAAGCCTCTTTCCCTCCTGTTTTCCCCTCCCAAACCTCTGTTCCTCTCTGATTAGCCAATATTTCTCATGCTTCTCAAGCTACGGAGTCACACAATGACAATGCACTTTCTATTAGAGCTGGGTGGGAGAGTCTGAAGGCTGTCTGTGTTTCCATTGGCTGCCCTCCTCCCAGAGTAAAGCTGCATACACACATCAGACTATAGTCTTTGGAAAATGAAATATCACTGACCAATCTTACCACCCTTCATGTAGTATGAGAGCCATACCTTCACAGTCTTTTCTATGGAGCTGAACTCCCCATCATAAAAAAAATCGTTGCAAGATGCTGCACACACAGATGCTGTACAGACACAAAAGATCAGTATCTGCAAAAGATCTGTTCCTGCAAAAGATCCGTTCCTGCAAATTGCATTCATAGTCTATGAGATCTGCAGATCATCATACACACCTTGTTTAACTGACATTCATGACAAGAGGAAAAAAAATTAGCAAAAAGAGCTTATAGTTTTTGAGAAAATCAATTTTAAAGTTTAAAAGGGAAAACTGTCTTTTAAATGCGGGAAATGTCTGTTTTCTTTGCACAGGTAACATGCTTTTTGTCGGCATGCAGTCATAAATGTAATACAGATGAGAGGTTCCATAAACAGGGGCCGGCAACGCTAACCCAGCAGCAGCACACGTGATGGAACAGGAGGAGGCGCAGGAGGAGAAGGCCACGCTTTGAGACACAACAACCCAGGCCTTGCATGAGGACAAGAAGCGTGCGGATAGCATGCTTTCTGCCGCCATGCAGTCATAAATGTAATACAGATAAGAGGTTCAATAAACAGGGACCGGAAACGCTAACCCATCACAGATGGTCATTGTTCATGTTACTTGGTTGGGGTCCAGGAGTGTTGCATAGTCGTTTCCAATCCAGGATTGATTCATTTTAATTTGAGTCAGACGGTCTGCATTTTCTGTGGAGAGGCGGATACGCCGATCTGTGACGATGCCTCCGGCAGCACTGAAACAGCGTTCCTCTATTGCGTACATTGCCAGTTCGTGCCAGGTGTCTAGCTTCGATACCCAATAGTTGAAGGGTGCAGATGGATTGTTCAACACAGCTACGCCATCTGACATGTAGTCCTTGACCATCTTCTCCAGGTGATCGGTGTTGGAGGTGGATCTGCACGCTTGCTGTTCTGTGGGCTGCTGCATGGGTGTCAGAAAATTTTCCCACTCCAAGCACACTGCCGATACCATTCCCTTTTGGGCACTAGCTGCGGCTTGTGTTGTTTGCTGCCCTCCTGGTCGTCCTGGGTTTGCGGAAGTCAGTCTGTCGGCGTACAACTGGCTAGAGGAGGGGGAGGATGTCAATCTCCTCTCTAAAGTCTCCACAAGGTCCTGCTGGTATTCTTCCATTTTGACCTGTCTGACCCTTTCTTCAAGCAGTTTTGGAACATTGTGTTTGTACCGTGGATCCAGAAGGGTATAAACCCAGTAATTGGTGTTGTCCAGAATGCGCACAATGCGTGGGTCGCGTTCAATGCAGTCTAGCATGAATTGAGCCATGTGTGCCAGAGTCCTGCCAGAATCCTCATCATCCTCTTGTGAGCGTTGTGATAGTTGTTGTGATGCATCATAGTCGTCACCTTCTTCCTGGTCTGCTTCTGCTGACCATTCGCGCTGAATTGTGGAAGTCCAACGTGCACCGCTCTGGCCCTCGTCAGTGGTGGCATGAAATTCCTGCTCCAACTCCAGCTGTTCCTCCTCCTCTTGTTTGTCATAGCTGCTGGGGCCAGCGTTTCCTGAGGCGGATGGCCTGATGTTGGTACCATCACGCTGATCGTTTTCTCCTTCAGATTCCCCCAGTTGCATCATGACAGCTGTTTCCTTGATTTTCAACATTGACTTCTTCAGTAAACACAGCAGTGGTATGGTAATGCTGACTGAAGAGTTGTCACTGCTCACAAGCAACGTGGATTGCTCAAAATTTTGGAGGACTTGGCAGAGGTCCAACATGTTGGCCCAATCGGATCCACAGAAGCTTGGCAGCTGTCCGGATGCGCCTCGGTACTGCGCCGTCATGTACTGGACCACTGCACTCTTCTGCTCGCAAAAGCGGGCTAGCATGTGCAGCGTAGAATTCCAGCGCGTAGGGACATCACACTGCAAACAATGGTGGGGGAGATTGAAGCGCTCCTGCATCTTGGCGAGTGCCCCCGAAGCAGTACTGGAATTTCTGCAATGTTTGGCCACTCGTCGCACCTTCAACAGAAGATCGGCCACGCCTGGGTATGTCCTCAGGAACCGCTGAACTACTAGGTTCATCACGTGCGCCAGGCAAGGGATGTGTGTCAGCTTAGCCAACCTTAAAGCGCGAATGAGATTACTCCCATTATCACACACAACCATGCCCGGTTTCAGGTCCAGCGGTGCCAGCCACAAATCCGTCTGTTCCTTTATTCCCCTCCAAATTTCCTCCCCTGTGTGCTGCTTATCCCCAAGGCAGATCAGCTTCAGCAACGCTTGCTGACGCATGCCAACAGCTGTGCTGCACTGCTTACACGATCCTACTGCTGCTGGGTTAGCGTTTCCGGATGAGGTACAGCTTTGAGATGCGTTGGAGGAGAAGGAGTCAGAGAGGTAGGTGCTGCTGTTGTTATCCAGTGGGAGGGACGGCGGTGCAGCTGTTTGCGGCGTGGGCAACACCCGTGCCGTAGCAGGTGAGGAATCGCTGCCAGGCTCCACAAGGTTCACCCAGTGCGCGGTAAGGGAGATGTATCGACCCTGGCCGAACGCACTCGTCCAGGTGTCAGTGGTGAGGTGAACCTTTCAGGCAACAGCATTCTTCAAGCTTCGGGTTATTTTGCTGACCACGTGCTCATGCAACTCAGGCACTGCAGAGCGCACAAAGTGGTAGTGGCAGGGAACCACGTAACGTGGGATGGCCACTGACATCATGCCCTTGAAGCTGTTTGTCTCCACCACTCGATATGGCAGCATTTCGCAGGCCAGAAACTTGGCTATGCTGGCTGTTAGTGCCACAGCCCGGGGGTCATTTGCTGGCAATTTCCTCTTGCGCTCAAGCATCTCCGAGACAGACAACTGAACCGTAGGGCTGCACACTGAACGGCTGTTGGTTGTTGTGTTTGATGACTGGGAGACCTCAAGAGCACTATTCCGGAAAGTGACAGTGTCAAATGTTGTTGTGAACCACGCAATGGCTGGGCTACTGCTGCTGCTGAGGAGGGTCTGGTGACCCCAAGGGAGGCAGTGTTGCTGCTGGTACCCTGTCCTGGCGGCCATAGAGTGGGATGTTTGGATACCATGTGGCGGGTCATGCTGGTGGTGGAGAGGTTGTTAATATGTTTCCCCCTGCTCAGGCGGGTCTTGCACACCTTGCAAATCACCATGGTACCATCCTCACTGCAGTCTTCAAAGAAAGGCCAGACTTTGGAGCACCTGCCTTGCTGGCGATTTCTGTTTGCGCCTCTTTTGCGTCTCACTTGAACTTCCACGCTTGTGGTGCCTGAAATTTCGCGCCGCCTACCTTGTGGCACAAGGCGAACTCGTGCAGCAGTGGGTTCTTCAACAGACTCATCTGTGCTGCTACGACGGCGATGTTCTCCTTCATATACAAAATCTGGGTCTCTGTCAACATTGTCCATACCCTCCTCCTCTTCCATCTCCTCAAACTCGTCATATGTGATTGTAGGCCGCCGCCGTGGAGTAGAGCTCCCCACAACAACCTCTGCGCAGCACACTCCAACGCGTCTTCAAGATCTTCTCGGCCGACCTCCTGCAATTGAAACCCCTCCTGCCCAACTTGCTCTGGGATTTGGGTTTCAAAGTCCTCCTCGGACTCGCCTTGCATTTCAGTGCGCGGTGCATTTCCCACAGTCAATGGTTGTGAATCCGGGCACAAAATTTCTGGCTGTTCCATTGACCTTTGAAAGGTGGAAGTTTGTTGGGCTGGGAATAGCTCCTGCGAATACCCCATTGTGTCCTGAGGAAATTCTTCGGACTGGTTATTTGGCAGTTGTGTGCGTGGTGTCGCTGCCGGTTGTGTCAGCTTTGTGCCCAATGGCTCCTTGTAACTGGCTGAGGACTCGGACCTCGTGATGTGCTGGTGCTGCTTAACCCACTGCTGGACGCTTGAGAGGTCATCCAATTAATTATCTGGTCCTGTTCTTTTGGATTTAGGAGGGTTGATTTCCTGGACAACATGGGCAGTATTGAGTGGGTTTTCTTCGGTGCTCCACTGTGGCCTGTACGTGAACCGTCAGGGGGAACACCTCTTCCCTTGCCCCTCCCTCTTTCACAGGATTTCTTCATTTCACTTATCCGTAAAAGTACACGCTGACTGGCAGCAGTACAGTGGCAGTACAGAAATGCTATACAGTGGCGGGTGAGCGGTGTACTACTATTCCCAGCAGCGACACAGAGCACAATGCTATACAGTGGTGGGTGAGCAGTGTACTACTGTTCCCAGCAGTGACACAGAGCACAATGCTAAACAGTGGTGGGTGAGCGGTGTACTACTATTCCCAGCAGCGACACAGAGCACAATGCTATACAGTGGTGGGTGAGCGGTGTACTACTGTTCCCAGCAGAAACACAGAGTGGCAGTAAACACAATGCTATATAGTGTGGCTGAGCGGTGTACTACTGTTCCCAGCAGCGACACAGAGCACAATGCTATACAGTGGTGGGTGAGCGGTGTACTACTGTTCCCAGCAGAGACACAGAGTGGCAGTAAACACAATGCTATATAGTGTGGCTGAGCGGTGTACTACTGTTCCCAGCAGAGACACAGAGTGGCAGTAAACACAATGCTATATAGTGTGGCTGAGCGGTGTACTACTATTCCCAGCAGCGACACAGAGCACAATGCTATACAGTGGTGGGTGAGCGGTGTACTACTGTTCCCAGCAGCGACACAGAGCACAATGCTATACAGTGGTGGGTGAGCGGTGTACTACTATTCCCAGCAGCGACACAGAGCACAATGCTATACAGTGGTGGGTGAGCGGTGTACTACTGTTCCCAGCAGCGACACAGAGCACAATGCTATACAGTGGTGGGTGAGCGGTGTACTACTATTCCCAGCAGCGACACAGAGCACAATGCTATACAGGGTGAGCGGTGTACTACTGTTCCCAGCAGAGAGACACAGGGTGGCAGTAAACACAATGCTATATAGTGTGGGTGAGCGGTGTACTACTATTCCCAGCAGCTACACAGAGCACAATGCTATACAGGGTGAGCGGTGTACTACTGTTCCCAGCAGACACACAGTGGCAGTAAACACAATGCTATATAGTGTGGGTGAGCAGTGTACTACTATTCCCAGCAGCGACACAGAGCACAATGCTATACAGGGTGAGCGGTGTACTACTGTTCCCAGCAGAGAGACACAGAGTGGCAGTAAACACAATGCTATATAGTGTGGGTGAGCGGTGTACTACTATTCCCAGCAGCGACACAATGACCGGGGGACCCTGGCTAGCCTGGCTGGAGAGAGAACTACCCTGCCTGCCTACCCAAAGCTAAACCCACAGACAAATGGCGGAGAAATGACGTGGATTGGGTATTTATTTACCCGAACCACGTGACCCGTTCGGCCAATCAGAGCGCGTTCGGGTCCGAACCACGTGACCCGTTCGGCCAATCACAGCGCTAGCCGAACGTTCGGGTAACGTTCGGCCATGCGCTCTTAGTTCGGCCGTATGGCCGAACAGTTTGGCCGAACACCATCAGGTGTTCGGCCGAACACGAACATCACCCGAACACTGTTCGCCCAACACTACCTATAACGTCCCATAACATGCAACGTCCTAGTGGGAAAGAAGCCTAAATGACAACTACAGGGTGACGCATGGAAGACCGGCAGTGCTGCCTGCCAGGAGTGCAAGTATACAACCAGACACCGGCCAGTCCACCTGCACCTCTCAAGACCCTTGCAAATGCTATATTAAAGGCAGCTGAAGCGGCCAATAATGACTGTCTCTGCCAAAAATGTAGCTTGTGTACAGCAGCCCCTCACAACCACCTGGCCAGCGTTCTGCAAGGCAAATTAATACAGGCGATAGTGTTGTTCTACCAGTTCACAGCTTGACGTCACATCTGTGCCGCTTCATCTGTCCTGTTCTCCCCGCACCCCGCATTGCAGCAAAAGACATTGTTAGCCTGCAGGCTAACTACGCAACTCTACTGCCATGGCCCAGTGATGGCGCCCAATGGATCAGGCCCTGATCCATGACGGGGGACATCCATCTAGGGTGTGTACATCGTTTACTCTATCCCTGCTGTATGTCCTCTCCAGCTAAAGGACACTCAAAGTGTGAAGGATAACGGAAAATTGTATACTCACCTATCGGTAATTTTCCTTTCCCGATGCATCCATGTCAGCACAACGGGTATTGGTCCCACCCTAATACCCCACAGGACACGTGTGTATAAAAGCTTTACTGACCCTCCCACATTTGTCTTGTAACTAGTACCTCACCACTCAATGGGTGGGTCCCTTGTGCTGGCATGGATGCATCGGGAAAGGAAAATTACCGATAGGTGAGTATACAATTTTCCGTTTTCCCAATGCCTCCATGTCAGCACAACGGGACGTAACTAGAAAAAAACCAATACGGGAGGGCGACTGGAGCAGGTGAAAATAAGTCAATTTATTAACAACAAATGCCAAAATTTGCAATTTCAAGAAATAGAAGAAACAGAAGAGGGACAGGAAGATAAAACAGCTCTTCCAAAGTCCACTGTAGTATTACAAGCAATATCAACCTGATAGTGTCTAACAAATGTGTTAATGGTACTCCAGTTGGCTGCCTGGCATATCTTTGACACAGAGATATTAGAGCTAGCTGCCCAGGAGGTCGCTAGGCCTCTGGTTGAATGGGCTCGAATGTCTGTTGGAGGAACTCTACCTGCCGCCTTGTAGGCTCCCTGTATAGTGCGCACCAACCATGATGCTATGGTTCTAGCCGAGGCTGATTCACCTTTACGGTAACCAGCTGGGACTACAAAAAGTCTATCCGATTTTCTAAAGTCTCTGGTTGCATCCAGGTATGATTTTAAGGCTCTGGCAACATCTAACGAATTTGCCACTGGAGAATGATCCTGGTTAAAGGTAGGCAGTGACCACTCTTGGTTTATGTGTAGGGTAGACGTTACCTTCGGTAGAAAACTCTGGACAGGCCGGATTTGCACCCTATCCTGATAGAAGGTCAGATAGGGTTCCACATGGCTAAGGGCTTGAAGTTCTGACGATCTCCTGGCCGAGGTGATTGCCACCAGAAACACACACTGTCTTGTACCACACTGAACAGCTCTCAAGTGGTTCAAAAGGAGCCTTTGTTAAGTAGTCCAACACCAACGGCAGTTCCCATTTCGGAAAGATAGGCCTGGATGGAGGTCGCATCTTCATTACCCCCGTCATAAAACGTTTCACTAAAGGTTCCATGGCCCAACGGTGATCTGTTAGCTTTGAAATTGCTGATATCTGTACCTTAATAGTATGATAGGCCAGCCCCTTGTCCAGTCCTGACTGAAGAAATGCTAGGAGTTGATGAACAGGCGGATGTATAGGATCAAATTTTTGTTTTCCCGCAAAGTCCATATAAACTCTCCATATTCTGTGGTATGTTGCATTAGTATTGCCCTTTCTGGATTTGAGAAGTGTCATAATGACTGACTCTGAACAGCCAAGTTCTTCTAGTTTCCGCCTCTCAATTTCCACGCCCTGAGGTTCATGCGGGCCGGATTCGGATGTAGTACCGGCCCCTGTGAGAGCAGGGTTCTGCTGAGTGGAATCCGAAAGGGTTGCGTCATCGCCATCTGAGCAAGCATAGGGAACCAAGGCCTCCTGGGCCACCATGGGAGGACTGCTATGAGGATTACTGGCTCCGAAGCTAACCTTCTCAACAATCTGATGATTAGAGGGACTGGTGGGAAGACGTAAGCTATCTGAAATGTCCAAGGTGCCACTAGTGCATCGTATGCTTCCGCCTCCCTCTCCGGATAACGGCTGAAGTATCTGACACTTTCTGTTGGATCTGGATGCCATTAGGTCCAACTCCGGTGTCTGCCAGTGTGCACAGATCGTCCTGAATGCTGCGTCCTCCAACTCCCATTCGTTGTTCGAGATCAATGATCTGCTCAGATAATCTGGTATTATATTGGCCTTCCCTGGAATGTAATTTGCAGTTATTGACATCGTCTCTGACTGCTAGTGTAAAGATTAAAGATGTCTCTTCCATTAAAGACTGGCTGTGGGACCCCCCCTTGATTCCTTATGTAGGCTACGGCTGTCTTGTTGTCTATTTCTAGCAGCACATTCTTCCCCTGAAGAGTACTTCTGAAGTGACACAGGGCACAGAGGGCCGCCCGTAGTTCCAATTTGTTGGCTGGCCAATGTGTCATAGTTGACGGCCATTTTCCCTGTGCTATTTGAGCGCCGCAGACTGCCCCCCAGCCTCTCGAGCTGGCATCCTTGTCTACTACTACTGGCCTCTCCGTACTCAACGGCATCGTTTTTGTCAGATTCTGGTCCGTCAACCACCAGTTCAGGCTCTTCTTCATGAGATGTGACACTAATATTGTCTGGTTCATACTGCATCCGTCCCACTGATGTAGAAAGCCTCTCTGCAGATCTCTCAAGTTCCAATGGGCCCATGGTATGAGTGGTATTGTGGAGGACATTGTTCCCAGTACCTTCAAACAGAACCTTACCTGGACCTGTGAGGACAGAAACAGCTGTAGCACCCTCTGTTTTATTACCGGAATCTTTTCTGCTGGTAATCCCACTGAGTTTTTTAGTGTCTGAAATCTCGCCCCTAGGTAAACTAAATCCTGTGATGGAATGAGGTGGCTCTTTGTGTAGTTTATAAGCCACCCGAACTGTATCAGAGTCTCTAGGAGAATATGTCTGTGCGCTAGACACTCCTGAGTTGACCCAGCTAGAAGAAGAACGTCGTCCAGGTAATGGAATACTCGAATATTTTGGAGTCTCACAATTGCTATTATCTCCACCAAGAGTTTTGAGAACGTCCTGGGTGCCGTGCAGATGCCGAAAGGCAAGCATACGAACTGAAAATGGAGGTTCCCCACAGCAAATCTTAAGTACTTCTGGAGATTCTTTTGGATGGGGACATGAAGGTACGCGTCCTCGAGATCTATTGATAGCATGAAGTCCAGAGGCCTGACCACCATTATAATTGTGTTCAAAGACTCCATTTTGAAATGATCGAGATGGATATAAGAGTTCAGGTCTTTCAGGTCCAAAACTGGGCGAAGATCGCCGGACTTCTTTAGGACAAAAAAGAGTTTCGAATAGAAACCCTGGTATCTTTCCGATGTGGGCACTGGCACAATGGCTTGTTTTCGTATTAGATCTCCTAAATATTTCCCAAGAATCTCTATTTTCTCTGTTGAGGAAGGTATTTTTGTCGTTCTGAAATGGTTGTCCGGAGGCCGTCTTTTGAAAGTCCAGAAATGGCCCGTTGATCCGCCTGACCCAAGGTGACTTTATCTGTTTTCTCCATATGTGACTGTACCGTCTTAGTCTGGCGCCGACTGGACCATTCTGGACCCTCGAGTTGTCAAAAGGACTTCTTGGCCTGCTGAACTGGCTGTGCCGACTTCTGTTTTGTTAATCTCCCAATTGCCGTTTGGGTTGTCTGCCAATGGTTCCTGTTGCTTCTGCCCGGCCTATAGGATCTGGCGTTACGGTATCTGGATGACTGCGACAGTGAGAATGAAGAGTTGAATTTTTTATTAGGGCGCTTATCCTGTGGAAGGAGACCGACTTCCCGCCAGTCACCCTGGAGATAGCCGAATCCAACTTGTCGCCAAAGAGAGACTTCCCATCAAAGGGGATTCTGCACCAAGACTGGCGGGAGGTCGGGTCCGCCGACCAGGATTTGAGCCATAGGGCCCTTTTCACTGTAACGGAATACAGCATTGCCCTAGCCGTGGATCTGACGATGTCGATGGCTGCTTCTCCCACGAATTCGCCAGACACTTTGAGGTCCTCTAGTTTTTGGATCAGTGACTCTTTATTCATATCTTCCAGGATTCCCTGCTCCATGCCTGTGGACCAGGCTTGTATGGCCTTGCCGACCGAAGTTAGGGTTATAGCTGCCTTACATGCTCCTCCAGCATTAGTATAAACTTTTTTGAGATCTAAGTCTTGCTTATGATCAAGCGAATCTATAAAAGAAAGAGTCCTCAATAGGAAGAGTCACGTGCTTTGCCAATCTTGCCACTGATGCGTACACGATTGGTGCACTGTCCAGTATCTTGGTCTGCCTCTGCGGTAAAGGGTACAATTTTGAGAGTCTATTGGCTAACGGCGCCTTCTTTTCCATCTTTTGCCACTCTTCATCTATTATAGATTGGATCTCGTCCATCACTGGAAAGGCCAACTTCGTCTTGTCAAGGTGTTTATAATAGCTTTTTTTAGGCTTCTTCTTTTCCTCACATTCCTCTTCAGAGTCTTCACAATCTATAGCTTCTCGAACAGCTTTAATAAAAGGCTCTACCAGTACGAAATCAAAACCAATATTTAAGTCTGCATCAGTTGTTTTTATAGCTGAAATGGAGGGCTGGTCCTGCAAGGCCGCCTGACTAGGAAGGCTGGCTATATACTCTTTCATTGAATTCTGTACAGCCTTTTGTATAGCCTCGGTTATGTCGATTGGCTCTGAAGTGGCCTCCTTTCCTAAATCTTGAAAGCACTTGGCGCAAACCAGCTTGCCAGGCACCACCTGTTTGCCACAGGCCCAGCAGGGTTTTTCTTTCCGGTGACGTGGAGGGGATTTGGATCTTGATCTTCTCTTAGAACGAGATCTGCTCCGTGAACGTCTTCTGTAGTAGTCTCTAGATGGAGAGCGAGAGTACCTCCAGAAGCGGTTGCCCCTCGGGCTGCAAAAAGAGATAGAGAGGTATCGCCATTAGCACTCCAAAAGTACCTGACTTAACGTAAACACACTTACCAATGACCCCCTTACCAAGAAAAAGAGCGCTGGTCTATGATGGGCCCTGGGGCATCCATAGGGGCAGCAGAGGAAAGTTTTTGCTGAAAGATATGAAAGCAAGGAGAAAATGCTAAGCTACATAATCTATACATGCAAGATCTAACTGCCTAATGCACGTCCTAGTGACCAGCCTGCCGGGAGGAGGACTTACCAGCAGTGATCGAGGGACCCCAGAAGCGTATCCACACAGCAGGATGCAGCACAGATCCGGAGACCGAATGGAGGGCGGACGCTGGCATTATCATAGTTTTAAAACGCCGTCGCGCTGCACGCCCCCTGCACTCCCAGGGCTCCGTACAGCCAATCCCAGTGCGGGCAGAATCACTTCCGGAGCGCCTGATCCGCTTCCTGTGCATGGAACGCAGGAAGCCACCGCTATGGAGCGCATCGGACGCGCTGAAATATGAAGAGAAAGGGAGGAAGGATGCCCGGCTATACACTGATTTACAGTGTGTTGTACAGGGAGGTAAGCGCAGGGGACATAAAAAGGCAACTTGATGCCCATAACCCCACGATCCTCCAGACCCCCAAAACCAGCAAAACGGGGTCTCCACACAGAAGCCTATTTAAGGCTTTCGGGTGGCATCGCATCAGGGGAGGCACCTGTGCGGGGGGGCTACATGATGCAGCCGGTAAGGGGGAAAAATAAAACTCACCTGCAGGAATACCTGCGACAGTCCTGTGAGATGGTGAGGGACAGGAAAAAAAGACGAATGTGGGAGGGTCAGTAAAGCTTTTATACACACGTGTCCTGTGGGGTATTAGGGCGGGACTAATACCCGTTGTGCTGACATGGAGGCATTGGGAAATAGTGGCTGCCATATTTATTTCCTTTCAGACAATACCAGTTGCCTGGCGTCCTGCTGTTCTTTCAGGCATGAGTAGTGTCTGTATCCCACACCTAATGCTAGGTACACAAGATACATTTTTCTGACAGATTTACTGTCCGATCGACTATTTCCAACGGGTCCGATCTGATTTCAGATTGATTTTCTTATCGATTTTTCCATAGAACTGAACGGAAAATCGATCAGAAATCAGATCGGACCTGTTGGAAACAGTATTAGATGCAAAAAGTCAGCAGGACAGCCAGGCAATCTGCATTGTTTAAAAGGAAATAAATATGGCAGCCTCTATACCCATCTCACTTAAGGTGTCCTGAAGTGTGTATCACCTGCATTTGCTGCTGTTTGGGCAACACTCTCTCATGTGGCAGAAATTGCAGTCAACACATGCTTTCATTAAGGGCATTGCTTGCTGGACTTTAACATTTTTTTAAACACTTTTTCATGCGACCTTTTTACCGCATGATTACCGCATGAATAATGGCTGTTTCCGTAACTTCTGCATGCGGAAAACATGCGGAAAATGTTAGTGAATGCTGAAAAAATGTGGAGTTTACCGCTGGCGAAATTTAGTGGTAATATTTTGCGGTAATTTGGCCTCTTTGAGAATAGAGCCCAATGTGGTACTAGGAACCTCAAAAATCAACCCTGCTCAGTGCTGCCCGCTCTTGGGACAATTGCTGCAGAGTGCTGCTATGCGGTTAAACATTTTTCTACCACAACAAAATCTGCATAGTGTGAACATAGCCTAAAGGTGTTTACACACACTATTTGTCACCCATCAGGACTGAGCTTATTCCTGCGGGTGACATTTTACAGACCCATCACTCTGATATACCAGAGTGACCCGTACTATAAGGAAGGTATGAGGGATGACGGCATGATGCACAATGTAGTGGCTTCTGTCTGGCGGGTAAGGAGGGTAATAATGTGCTTGTCAGTACAAGGTAGTGCACGAAAGACTTGTCTGGCTTAAGCCTCCAGACTTCATTAAAGTCAATGGGATGCGGAATATATCACCTACTACTTGTAGGTGATAAAAAATCGGTAAATAACGACGAAATGATGCACCTGAACAGTTTTGAGAATTGATTTTTTTTCCCAGAAAATACCGACTTTTGCTGAAATTTTTCCGCATGAATCCCGCACTTTTTCCACATGCAATGAAAACATGCGGAAACCTTTGTGAATGTGAACTTGCCGATGTTTTGGCCGCAAACTTCCTGCATGTACTTTACCGCATGCGGGAAGTCATTGAGAATAGAGCCCATTGGGTGGGAAGCGCTACATGCCAAGGGAGGGTCCTAAGTGGATTGGGACCCTCTGGGAGTAAGTGTTTACCTCATATCGCCTGTACTGCCCTTTTATCTAGAAATAAACGAATTTGATATTTTCCACTAAAAGCATCCCTGTTTGCTTTGTCTGCACTTTGAGTGCATACAGGTGGTGGAGTGGAAGAATATACTTCATAAGAAGTATATAACTGCGCTGTGAACCAACATTAACCACTTGCCGACGGCTACACGCCAATGGGCGTGGCCGCGGCGGCAGCCCGGGACCGCCTAACGCCGATTGGCGTAAAGTCCTGGGGCTTGCATTTGCAGGAGATCGTGCGCACGCTGTGCGCGCATCTCCTACTTGGTGGGCGGAGCGGAGCTCCGCCTTCAGTCTCCGAGCGGCGATTGCCGCTTGGGAGACTGTAACGGCGACACCGCCGCTTAATTGCTTTGTACAGCGCTGCGATCGGCAGCAGCGCTGTACTGGGGACAGCCGTGTGACACGGCTGTCCCCCTGGAGGGCAAGAGAGCGATCGGCTCTCATAGGCTGAAGCCTATGACAGCCGATCGCCGTTATTGGCTGCCTGGGGGGTGGGAGGGATTGAGGGAATAAGACACATAAAAAAATACAGAAATTTAATTAAAAAGAAATAACATAAATATTTATATAAAAAAACCCAAACACTGCAGGGGCGATCAGACCCCACCAATAGAGAGCTCTATTGGTGGGGACAAAAGGTGGGGGGAATCATTTGTGTGCTGTGTTGTGCGGTCCTGCAGCTTGGCCTTAAAGCTGCAGTGGCCAATTTTGAACAAAATTGCCTGGTCACTAGGAGGGTTTAAGCCCACGGTCCTCAAGAGGTTAATAGGTAAATTGAACAGAAAATTGTATTGTGTGTACCTAGTATACTTTTACAATGATGGAAGCAGTGTCTTTTTTAATGCAGTTAAGCTGCACAAGCAGTGCTTAAACCAGAGGCTTCAACTTTCAGTTCACTGTGGTAGGCCGCTTATAAAGACAATACTATCAATCTATGCTAGTTTGTCCACTACATTTCTTTATCCACAAGTCATTAACATTTGAAAGCCAGTATTTAACATGTGGATTTTTGTGGTCTTCACAAAGAATTGGCTTTATCAGGACTTACAACACAATCTCCTCAGGTTGCCATTGGCTCTCTCGTCTATGCAAAGTCTAACCATACATATGGGTTAATTTACAATTGTGTAGAGAGCTTGTCTAGGGCTCAAACAAATTGTAAATACTGACCTCATCAAGCTGCTATTGCAACTTGTTTCCATACAATGTCTGCCTACCTTTAAGATTTGTTTGAATGGTAGGATTGCTAACAAACATAGAGAGCTGAGGGGTGTGCATTATGGAGAATTAACATGTCCTGTTTAGGTTTCTTGGGACTTCCCTTCAGTATGTACCTCAGCACCACATAAAGCTATATCATCATTAGGATGGGCAAAGAGACGCAAATAATTAAATTGGCCAAGGATTATGTAAATTCTATGACAGAGATTCGATTGTGATCCCCTCTGAGGGACCGTTAAGTGACTTGACAATATATACTCTGTACAGTGTTGCGGAAGATGTGGGTGCTATATATAGTTACATAGCTATTTGGGTTGAAAAAAAGACATACGTCCATCGAGTTCAACCAGAGAACAAAGTACAACACCAGCCTGCTCCCTCACATATCCCTGTTGATCCAGAGGAAGGCGAAAAACCCTTACAAGGCATGGTCCAATTAGCCCCAAAAGGGAAAAAAATCCTTCCCGACTCAGATGGCAATCAGATAAAATCCCTGGATCAACATCCCTGGGCATTACTTAATAATTGTAGCCATGGATGTCTTTCAACGCTCGGAAAGCATCTAAGCCCCCTTTAAGGCCTCTTTCACACTAAGACGTTGCGTTTGATGCGACGTTAAGGTCGCATAACGTGCACCTAACGCAACGCATGTTAGCTTTGAAGTTGGACGTTACATTGAACTGTGTTATGCGTCTCTTGATGCATACTTTTTGACGCATACTGATCGAACGAAAACGGCGCATGCGGCACATTTAAAGAAAAAAAGAAAAAAAAACATTACTGAGCATGTGCAAACATTTTAACGCAGGGAAATACGAGTATAATGCACAGCATGCTGCACTTTCATTTAACGTGCTGCGTTATACTCCAACGCAACGTGGGCACTGTGAACAGCCCATTGATTTATCATTGCTGTGAGTTGGGCTGCGTTACAGGCTGTTGTAACGTGGGACTTTAAAGAGAATCTGTATTGTTAAAATCGCTTAAAAGTAAACATACCAGTGCGTTAGGGGACATCTCCTATTACCCTCTGTCACAATTTCGCCACTCCTCGCCGCATTAAAAGTGGTTAAAAACAGTTTTAAAAAGTTTGTTTGTAAACAAACAAAATGGCCACCAAAACAGAAAGTAGGTTGATGTACAGTATGTCCACACATAGAAAAATAGCGGAAAATTGAATACTCACCTACCGGTAATTTTCCTTTCCCGATGCATCCATGGCAGCACAACGGGTAGTGGCCCCACCCCCAATACCCCACAGGACAAGTATCTATAAAGGTCTAACTGACACTCCCATCACTGTCTTGTAACTAGTACCTCACCGAACATTGGGTGGGTCCCTTGTGCTGCCATGGATGCATCGGGAAAGGAAAATTACCGGTAGGTGAGTATTCAATTTTCCGCTTTCCCTATGCCTCCATGGCAGCACAACGGGATCTAACTAGAACAATGAAGAGACGGGAGGGCAACTGGAGCAGGTGAAAAATAAATTCAGTGTTTTAATTTTTTAAATCAAATAACAGAAGATGATGAACAGGAAGATAATACTGCTCTTCCAAAATCTAAACTAGTTAAACTAGAAGTGTCCACTTGATAGTGTTTGATAAATGTATTTATATTGCTCCAATTAGCGGCTTGACATATTTTTGCCGCAGAAACATTGGCGTGAGCCGCCCATGAGGCTGCCACCCCTCTTGTGGAGTGTGCATTGATACTCTTCGGGGGTACCTGGTTTTTTGCTTTATAGGCGTTTTGAATAGTCTTGGTTAGCCAGGCGGCTATTGTCCTTGCGGATGCTGCTTCCCCTTTGCGATAACCTGATGGCACCACAAATAGTCTATCGCATTTTCTGATATCTTTAGTTGCTTCGATGTAATCTTTAGGAGATCTAGATACGTCTAGTGAATGTAGGAATCCGGAGTCATGTTGACTGAACGTAGGTAAGGACCAATCCTGATTAATATGCAAGAAACTAGGGACTTTAGGCAAAAATCCCTGAACTGGCCGTATTTGCACTCTATCTTGACAAAAGGTTAGATAAGGCTCCTTATGACTCAAGGCCTGCAGTTCGGATACTCTCCTAGCCGAGGTGATTGCTACCAGGAAAACTACCCTCAAGGTTTTAAACCAGAGTGAGCACTCCTGGATGGGCTCAAAGGGAATCCCCGACAAGTAGTCCAGGACCAGAGGAAGGTCCCATTTTGGGAATATTGCTCTTGATGGTGGGCGCACTCTCATGACTCCTGCAACAAACTGCTTAACCAGGGGTTCGAATGCCCACCTATGGCCGGAAAGGGCTGAGATTGCCGAAATCTGTACTTTAATAGAGTGGTATGACAATCCTTTGTCAACTCCGGACTGTAAGAAAGCTAACACCTGGTGTACCGGTGGCTTAGCAGGATCGAAGTTATTTATACCGGCAAACTGAAAGAATACTTTCCAAATCCTGTGGTAGGTCGTATTTGTTGTCGGCTTTCTGGAGCTTAATAGCGTAGTGATGACTGGATCTGAGCAACCTAAACTTTGGAGTCTCCTCCTTTCAGCCTCCATGCCATCAGGTTCAGGCGAGAGGGGTCTGGGTGTAGCACTGGACCTTGAGAGAGCAGCGTCTTGGTGACTTTGATCGGTAGAGGCTGAGCTGTCGCCATCTGACGAACCGTAGCAAACCAGGGCCTTTTGGGCCACCAAGGGAGGACCGCAATCAGCTCCACTGGCTCTGTTCTGAGTCTCCTCAGGAGTCTCATTATGAGAGGGATAGGAGGAAAAACATACGCTGTTTGAAAGTTCCACTGGGCCGTCAAGGCGTCGCACCCCTCCGCTTGTCTCTCTGGATAACGGCTGATATACCTCTGACATTTCCTGTTCACTCTGGTCGCCATCAAGTCCAGATCCGGCACCTGCCAGTGTGCACATATTGTGAGGAATGCTGAATTCTCCAGTTCCCATTCGTTGTTTGACAACTGTGTTCTGCTGAGATAATCTGGAAGTATGTTGGCACTCCCTGGGATATAAACTGCTGAGATAGACTCCACTCTTGGTATTACCAAAGAAAAGATTAGATTCGCTTCTTCCATTAGGGACTGACTGTGTGATCCCCCCTGATTCTTTACATAGGCGACCGCCGTCCTGTTGTCCATCCTCAGAAGGACAGGTTTCCCAACAATCAGTTCTTGAAAGTGACGCAGGGCGCAGAAGGCTGCCCTCATTTCCAATTTGTTGGCAGGCCATTCCTTCATTAGTGGTGCCCATGTACCCTGTATCATGTGGTCTCCACACACTGCTCCCCAACCCTTTGTACTGGCGTCGGTGTTGATCACTATTGGTGTTATTGACTGTAGTGGAATACTCTTTTCCAAGTTCGTCGAAGTTAGCCACCACTGAAGCTGTTTCTTCATCAGAGGCGTTACTGATATGAGCTGATATAGATGTTCTCCATCCCATCGGGCTAGGAAACCTTGTTGTAGGAACCTGAGATGCCAGTGGGCCCATGGAACCATGGGGATTGTGGCGGACATGGTACCTAGCACCTGTAGACACACTTTCGCTCTGACCTGAGGTGAGAGCAGAAGCTGAAGGACTCTTTCTTTTATAATTGGTATCTTTTCTGGGGGAAGACACACCTCATTGGTCTTGGTCCTGAATCTTGCCCCTAGATAGGTAAGGTCTTGTGTTGGCTGGAGGTGACTCTTTTTGTAGTTTATTAGCCACCCGAAAGTTGTTAGTGCGTTTAGAAGGATTTGTCTGTCCTTTAGGCATTTCTGTCTCGTATCCGCCAGGAGTAAGATATCGTCCAAATAGTGGTGAGTTCTGAAGTTCTGTAATCTGACCAGAGCAATTATCTCTAAGAGGAGTTTTGAAAAGGTTCTGGGTGCCGTGCAAATGCCGAAAGGCAGGCATAGAAACTGAAAATGTCGATCTCCTATCGCAAATCTGAGATATTTTTAAAGATTTTCCTGAATTGGTACGTGGAGATATGCATCCTCTAGGTTGATCGAGAGCATAAAATCGTGAGGCTTTATCGACATTATTATAGTGTTTATGGACTCCATCTTGAATTTCTCCAGGAAAATATATGAGTTCAGATTTTTTAGGTCTAAAACCGGGCGTAGATCGCCCGATTTTTTTTGTGCACGAAGAAGAGCCTGGAGTAAAACCCCTGATACTTCTCCAAAGGGGGAACTGAGACTATCGCTTGTTTGGCAAGTAGTTCTTGTATATACTTTTCTAGAATATCTTTCTTTTCCTGACTAGCTGGGATATCGGTTGATATGAAATAATTCTTCGGAGGTTCTTTTTCGAATGTCCAAAAGTGCCCTGAACTGACAGTTCTTAGTATCCAGGGTGAGTTTATGTGTAGTTTCCACTTGTCGCTGAAACCCTTCAGCCTGGCTCCCACAGGGCTCATCTGGACAAACGATTTGTCAAAAAGACTTTTTGTTTCCCGGGGTAGGCTGCGACCCCTTTTGTCTTGGAAACTTAGATGATGAAGTCTGATTGGGTTGCCAGTTATTCCTGTAGTTTCTGCCTGGGCGATAGGTCCTAGCATTCCTATATCTCGATCCCTGAGATCTGGGTTGAGAGGAGTTAGCCTGTTTTTTAGGGCGTTTGTCTTGAGGAAGGAGACCTGTCTTCCCGCCAGTTACTCTGGAAATAGCCGCTTCTAATTTTTCTCCGAAGAGTGCCTTTCCGTCGAAAGGGATTTTGCACCATAACTGCCTGGAAGTAGGGTCTGCTGACCACGATTTCAGCCATAAAGCCCTTTTGCCGGTTACAGAGTAAAGCATCGATCTCGCTGTTCCTCTCACCACATCTATGGCCGCCTCCCCAACAAAGTCCGCTGATACTTTGAGATCTTCTAATTTCAGAATTAATTCCTCCTTGTCTACATCGTCCAGGATAGCTTGCTCGATCTTCTCAACCCAAACCTTAATAGCTTTCCCTACCGCCGTAAGGGCTATGGCTGGCCTACACGCACCCCCAGAGCTTGTATATACTTTTTTGAAGTCTTGATCCATCTTGCGATCCAGAGAATCTATGAAGGTTACTGAGTCTTCCATTGGTAGGGTCACGTGTTTGGCTAACCTAGTGACTGCAGCGTCTACACTAGGTGCCACATCTAGTAATTTCGATTGGACTTCCGGTAACGGGTATAACTTGGTGAGTCTATTGGCAAGGGGAGGTTTCTTTTCGACCTTCTGAAATTCCTCATAAATGATATTCATAATTTCTCCCATGACTGGAAAGGACAATTTCATTTTGTCTAAGTGTTTGTAATAGGATTTCTTTTGCTTCTTTTTGGGACTATCAGTCTCCTCCTCCGAGTCTTCCCATTCCAAAGCCTCTCTTACCGCTCTAATAAAGGGTTCCACTAGTGCGAAATCGAATCCCACGTCGATATCGTCAGAGAGTGGTTTTGCTGCTGATGTGGCAGGTTGGTCCTGAGAGGGGTGTGCCGGCAGACTGGCCATATAACTGTTAACTGACTCCTGAACTGCCTTCTGTATGATGTCCTTAACATCCACAGGATCTGCAGCCGGTTCTCTCCCGATTTCTTTAAAGCATTTGGAACAGACCATCTTTCCTGGCATCACTGGATTGCCACAGGCCCAGCAGAGTTTTTCCCTTCTCTGCTGCACTGGAGATCGAGATCTTGACCTTGATTTAGATCTTCTCTTCGATCTGCTGTGTGGGGATTTACTTCTGGATCTTCTTCTATAGAAGTCCCGAGAAGCTGAGCGATATGACCTTCCGTCTCTCCTCCATGTAGGGCTGGAATACAGAGAGGGTCCGAATAAGCACTCCAAAAGAAAATTTTTTTTTTTTTTTTTTTTTTTTTTAAGAACCTACCTGTAATCCCCCTTACCATGATAATGAGCGCTGATCTATGAAGTGAGGTGGGACATCCATAGAGGCAGCCAATACAGCTACACGCTAGAAGGAAGTGAAAGGAGTATACTTTAAGTAGCTGAAACAAGATCCATACCCCCCCCTAAAGAGAGCTTAAGGAGTTAAATTACCTGCTAATAGAATCAATTGACTTCCTGCAATGTATTGCGGAATGGCAGTAAGAGGTGCCACAGTCCTCCGGCAGAGAGAGAGAGAGAGGCTCCAGCAATCCGGACTGACCCTAGGAATTGACAGCCGGCAAGCGCCCCGGCTGTCGCTCTTATATAGTGTCAGCGTTAGTTAGCTCCGCCCCCCCGAGCCGCTTCCGCGTTCCACCACATTTCCATTACGGAGAACCGGAAGTCATCAGCGGAGGGCGGCCATGCTGGTTCCTGTAAGCGTGGGACGCAAAGCAGCGTCCCCTGGAGCGCACGCCGGCTCGGAAAAGTTCAAGGAGAAAGAGATGAAGGGATGCCCACTCAAACTGCTCCCTGGAGCGGCCAGCAAGGTAACAAACTTCCTACTCCTTCCACACCATTAGTGTAGGGGATCACAGGAGGTGAAGTGTCTGATCCAGCGGACCCCCAAGACCAGCAGAACGGGGTCCCCACCAGCCAGACTGATTTACAGTCCTATGAGGTGGCAACGCAGCAGGGGAGGCAACCTGCGCGGAAGGCTACCTGATGCAGCCGATAAGGGGGAAAAAATAAAAATGTACCTGCAGGAATCTCCTGCGACAGTCCTGTGAGGTGGAGGGACAGGAAAAAAAAAGACAGTGATGGGAGTGTCAGTTAGACCTTTATAGATACTTGTCCTGTGGGGTATTGGGGGTGGGGCCAATACCCGTTGTGCTGCCATGGAGGCATAGGGAAACATCCATACACAAGCAGGCTGTATACAGCATTCCTTTTGAATCTCAAGAGATCATTTGTGTGTTTCTTTCCCCCATGCACTGAAGTTTCAGGCTGCTCTTTTCTTCCTGCAAACAGCTTTGCCCTTGTTTGTAATTCCTCAGTATGTGAAAGCCCAGCCAGCTCAGAGGACGATTTATCCAGCTTGTAAAAGATAAGAGAGAAGAGAGAAGCTGCTCTAATCTAAATAACACACAGGCAGTGTGCAGAGAGGGGTCTGGAAGGGTGAGTTCATAGCAGAACCACAACACTGAAGAACTTGGCAGCCTTCCAGACACAGGCCGACAAGTCTGACAGGGGAAAGATACATTGATTTATTACAGAGACAGTGATCATAGAAAGTGCTGCAGTTAGCCAGAACACATTAGAATAGCTTTTGGAACTTGTAGGATGATAAAAAACAGGATGCAATTTTTGTTACGGAGTCTCTTTAACGTCCCACTGTGAAAGCAGCCTGAATGCAGGTATAGAATTTGCCCTAACTACTTCCTGTGGCAGTGCATTCCACATCTTAATCACTCTTACTGTAAAGAACCCTTTCCTAAATAAATGGCTAAGGGCCCGTTTCCACTAGAGCGAATCTGCATGCGTTTCCTGCATGCAGATTCGCATAGACAATACAAGTGGATGGGACTGTTTCCACTTGTCAGGATTTTTGTGCGTTTTTCTGTGTAGAAAAAATCTGCACGGCAGAGCACTCAGAATTCGCACACCGCCTTGCAGTGTGCGATTTGCGTACAATGTATTTAATAGAAAATTCGCATGCATTTTCGTATGTGAATTTTACCGCAAATTTTACCACGAATTCGCAGGCGTTTTTGCAAAAAATCAATGTAAAAGCACACAGGCACTGACATGGTTAAATTTGCATACTCATTAACATATGCGAAAACGCCCGCAAATTCGCGCTGAAATTCGCAGTAAAATTTGCATCCGCGTGCGAATTCATTTTTGCGTTTTCCGCGACTAATTCACACCGCACAAGTGGAAACGGGCCCTAAAACGTTTTTCCTCCATGCGCAGATCATGTCCTCTAGTCCTTTGAGAAGGCCTAGGGACAAAAAGCACATCCACCAAGCTTTTATATTGCCCTCTGATGTATTTATACATGTTAATTAGATCCCCTCTAAGGCGTCTTTTCTCTAGACTAAAAAACCCAGTTTATCTAACCTTTCTTGGTAAGTGAGACCTTCCATCCTACGTATCAATTTTGTTTAACAGGACTTATAAATATTAAATAATAATAATTATGGGTGTACATTTATGCAGTAGAATTTGGTCTATTTTCAAGCTGCATACATTTTATACAGAAATTTATAGTTCTCATTGACCATCCCTATTATTATGATGTATGGGATATTTTTCCCTTTGTACTTTTGCCTCTGCAGGATTTTCCTCAGAATGAAGAGTAGAGTCTAATGCACAACAATGTTTTTAAAGTCATTTTTATAGACAGGGTTTTAACCAATTATGCCGCAAGGATGTAGGCCCTTCACCCTGAAAAGTGGGCGCTCATGCTGCCAGGATGTAGGGCCTTTGTCTAAGAAGAAAGCCGCCACAGATCGCACTTGCCCACTGCAACACTGATTGGTGCTATGGTGCATGTGCCCTCATTAGTGTTAGGAGTCTGTGTGGGGTGGCTAGAGTTAAAGCGGTTTAAAACTCTGACAAAATATTCAACAAAAATGTGTTTTTCTACTTTTTATAACCCATACAATTACCATATTTGCTTTTGTGCACAAGTAATATAATTCATTTATAAATTATAACTTCCCAAAGTTCAGTTTATTTACTTTGAAAGCTGCTGGTGCATTTTATTCATAACTGTTGTAATTCTGTTTTAAATGCAGCCATCAGTGATTTCTGACCTGTGTTTCACTCCAGGACTCATTAGCATAAGTTTCTGCACAGCCAGAGAATGTTTACATAAATGTATCAAGTAAAGAACAAGTAAAGAATGTATACAGAAGATAAGCTAATCACCAGTTCCCATGCGGCAGCCTCTGCAGGAGAAAAAGTCAGTCCTGTGATGTAACCCTTTAAATGCTGTTTTACTAAAAAAAAAAATTGTGTTAGTATATTATATGAAGTAAATAATCTTATAGAGCAAAGAAGAAATGCTGGGTTAAATTCCACTTTAAGCATAGATGGGGGAGAGTTAAACTACGTACACACATGCGACAACGATCGTTCGTTGTGAACGACGAACAAACTTTTAATTGACGAAAGAACGACCTAAGTAAAGTTAGTTTTTAAATGTGTGTAACGATCTGATCGTTAGAACGAACGTTACATTATATAAACCAACCATTGCGCTTGCGCATAAAAATGAAACGTTCCATGGAGAAATAGCGAAATGTGCATGTCAAGCCTAATACGAACGACCGTTTCCAACGATGTACTACTTTTGCAAACGATCGTCGTTGGAAAAAATCCGCCAAGCTAGATCGTTCGTTTTTAACGATCTAGCTCGTCCATCGTTAGACTTAATGATCGTTGGCTGCTTTTTTTTAAACGATCGTTGTTTCGCATGTGTGTACGCACCTTTAGTGTTAAGCATAGATGGGGCACATTTATAATAGCGCCATGAGGAAAATGGGCGCAAAAATTATGGTAATAGGCATGAAATAACGGTAATAGAATATCGGTAATTTTACTGATATTCTGCTATCCACTATAGTAGAATATCAGTAATTTAAGCGATATTCTACTATCACCCACCATAACCTAACTCTCACCGGAGCTCTGCGCTAACTATTGCTAACCCTAACCAGCCCCTATCTGAATTAACTGCAAAAAAGCCATAGGCGCACCTTGAGAATAATGCATTTCTGTGTATCGAGCTTGTAATTGTTAGGATTCCTCCTGTGGCGAGTTCCGTCCATTGCAGGTGGAGCCGCAAATGGACGGTTCTAGCTTGTCAGCCTGCATTCGGTTGTGCATTCGCAATGAGTCATATTGTCATTTGCAATTGCTCTGCAGTTCTGGGCAGCTCAGAATGCTGTCATCATTCCACCAATGGTTTACTACAGCTAAACTGCAGCCAATTAGCCCTGGATTTCCTGCATGCATGTTCTTGCATAGTACTGCATGCATTTGTTATGATGGTCTTTCAGCTAGCAAATGGTATTTAGGCCAGCTCAGGATTGAGTGATTACCATTCAGCTATGTGGAGATTTGCATGCTTGCATCCATTGGCTGATGCCAGCATAAAAGTCTGCCTCCCCTGTTAGACCCTGTCCCGTCATAGTTTCAGCTCTGTCTAGGCTGTTACTGGGTCCCTGTTTATTGTAAAATATATTCCTAGTCTTGTTACTTTCTAGTCCAGTTAACTTGTGGAGCTACGATCATATATTTCCCATGGGGACATATATATACGTACTCCTTCTAGTACAGAGATTTTGTATTGCCTAACCTTGTTCGTTGTATTGCTCCAGATCCTAGCCAGTCTTCCTTGCTTATGTTATATATTGGTTCATTGCCAATATATACATATTCTAGTCAGCATTTGTTATTTTCCTTGTATTCGTGCTACGGTGATATATCAGTGCCGCTGATATACCGTATACGTACTCAAACTGTTAATATCCTGTGTTTTAGCTAGTCAGGTTTTAGCACGTTTCGGTAGGTTGCGCTTAGCATGATCACCCGTGCTTAGCTAGCATAGTCCTGTCCTTACAAGGTAGTCATTGCTGCGGTTGCTATTGGCTACCTCACTCCAGTCTGTCAAGTATCTGCCTGAATGTTTGCTATTGCAAGAGCAGCGCAACATCGCACTGCGCTGCCATTGCGTCTCATCAGAAGCCCAGAGCTGCAGTTTATTTATTTATTTATTGTATTTATAAAGCGCCAACATATTACGCAGCGCTCTGGGCAGCCTGTGTAGCCTCTTCCATTATCCAGCTCTTAGCCTTGTTGTGCTGGGTAGTCAGAAAGTATGACCCCCCAGCATTACAGTAATCATAATGAGTGGTTGAATACATTTCGATGTGTCTTTTAGCTTGAACCTCTGCTCAATGATGCTCAATGATTTTTGACTTATGTGGTGAGAATTAGGCATATGACGTGTTTCCCCGAAAACAAGACACTGTCTTATATTAATTTTTCCTTAAAAATATGTGCTAGGGCTTATTTTTGGGGAGGTCTTATATTTTGTGGTGGTAGGCAGATCCCCCTTTAGTATTTAGCTAGATCTCCCCAGTATGTAGCCAGAAACACCTAGTGTATACCCACACACCCTCCCACCCCCCAGTATATAGCCAAAAAAACCCCTATGTAGTAAAATGTATATAGGCATATTCCCCCCTCTCCTGCCGCAGACACTAACACCTCTCCATGCGAATGCATGGAATTCAACTGACTCCACTTACCGTACACATCCAGTACAATCGAGACTGTTGCGCTGCTGCCCCTGTCAATGTACCTCCTTTACTGCTGGCCCCCTCCTCCATAAAGTCGGACCCCCCTCCGTTTTCGCTGCGCATAATTCAAAGATCAGGTCAGCGGGTAAGAGCAGATAAACTTGTACAGTATCATCGCTGCCGTATACAGGAAGTGATCTCTGTTTACTTCCTGAATACGTTGTTACTATACAACTTTAGCTGCCTTTCCCCGCTGATCTGAGATCTGCATTATGCACAGCGTATGCCGGAGGGGGATCAGATTTGCTGGAGGAGGGGGGAGAGGAACAGGGAGGTATATTAGCAGCAGTGGTGGTGTGGCATCAAGGCGGGGGTGTCTTATTTTCGGGGAATGCCTTATATTTCAAGCATGCTTGAAATATAAGACCTGTCTTATTTTCGGAGGATGTCTTAATTTAGGGGAAAGACGGTAGTTTTAATTGCATGTCGCTCGCCTAGTCATTTGTCACACGTTCACATGCCCAACTATCGTCCAACAGACCAAATTTGAACGATAGTTGGGCGGTAAAGTTGCATGTGTGTTAAATTTGCATTGGTGCCCAAGAGTGTGTAGCCTGTAGAACTGCATTTTTGGCTCATACACACACTAGAGGATTATTTTTAGAGTGCCAGATCAGCTTGGCGAACCAAATTGTCCCCTTCCTTACCACACCCACTGAAATCCCCTTTGCCTCTATAGCATCAGAATGTGTCATGAGGCTAGTGCCCTGCAACATGCCTGTACAACACTCCGCACTGAACTGTCACCCCAAAGCCAGGGTCAAATTTACTAGAATCGCGTTCAAAAACACACATAATGATCGTTGTCCCCCCCCCCCCCCCCCAAAAAAAACCGCAGTGGTATGCATTTTTCTGTACAGAAATTTTTTTTAACAGGTTAATTCTTTCTGCACACTGTATGCAGAACGCTTGCACTTTACATGCAATGGTTTCCTATGGGGAATAAAAAATGCATGTGTTTCTCGTGTGTTTTTAATGAGTTTTTGGGGGTAAAAAAGGTAAAAAATAATTTGAGAGTTTTTCACTTGTTAAGTATAAATATTTATTAAAAAAAACGAAAAACACATTCAAAATGCAGATGAAAAAAACAGGAAGGCAGGAAAAAACGCACATAGCAGAAAAAAGATGCTTTTCTGCATGGACAAGTGTGACCCCAGCTGAGAGATCAAACCTGATTCTTGTGGGCAACTGTTGTTGGGCATGTGTATGCAGGCTGGTTACTAATTACAGGTCAAATAGCTACTGTGCAACTGAAATAAACACTGCTGCCAGCAGGGAATAGATAAGAAGTTCAATAGGTCATCATCATTATGCATGTTAATTGTGTAGACAAAACCAACCCCAATTATTGCCAACGAGACGTAGATGGGTAAACTACAGCCCACGGACCGGATATGGCCCGCATGTGCTGCAAACTCGGCTTGCCGGTAGGCGGATGGATTCTTCTACTCCCTCCCACCCTCCCTGCAGAATCACGAGCGGAAGGAACCTGAGGGTTCACAAACTTGCCACTTCCTGCGTTGAGTCTTCAAGGCCACAGGGCATCACGTAAGACGCCGTCAGGTCGTGTCAAGTGGCGCCCTGGCGTGCGTTAAAAAGGGGCACTGGGAAAAAAGGGCGCGGGGTTTTAAACGATAAGCATGGATAACGTTTAAAAATGAATTGTACTGTATTTCGTTTAAAATTAATGTTTTATAAAGTTATAAATCATTAAATAATGTGCATGAAACCGGCAATTGTAAAAACGTTAATCTTCCGTTTAAATAGTGAAACGTATAATAACGTTTAAAAAAAAATTACTAAGTAACCCTCCCTGTACATACCCCTAACCCCTAGACCCCCCTGTTGGTGCCTAAACCTAAGACCCCCCCTGTTGGTGCCTAAACCTAAGACCCCCCTGTTGGTGCCTAAACCTAAGACCCCCCTGTTGGTGCCTAAACCTAAGACCCCCCCTGTTGGTGCCTAAACCTAAGACTCCCCTGATGGTGCCTAAACCTAAGACCCCCCTGATGGTGCCTAAACCTAAGACCCCCCTGGTGGTGCCTAAACCTAAGACCCTCCTTAGTGATCACTGTATTGTGTGTAGAATAATGTTTTAGAAACAGTAAGGGATAAAATATAGTACAATTTACGTTACGTACTGATCGCTTTGTTTCGTGAATAATAATGTTTTACAAACACTAAGGGATAACTTTTAAAATAATGTTTTATTGAAATTGGAACCGTAAATCATTACAAGCAGTTATAAAACATGAAAAATCTTCGGGCGCCCTTGGAAAACGTTATTATTCTTGGGCGCCCTTTTTTCCTGTTCGGCTCCCAGTAAACGATAATTATTATGGGAGTGAATGGCGGCGCCCGATTTGTCCACTAGCCACCTGCGCCCTTTTTTACTGTTACCGGCGCCCTGTGGCCATGGAGACCAGACGCAGGAAGCGGCAAGTAGGTGATTGTTAACCCTTGATTTTCTTACGCCTGCGACTCTGCAGGGAGGGAGGAGGCGGGAAGAAGGAGTTTTAGGAATGCGTCCCGCAATCAGCAGCATGCGGCCCGGGCCATGCAAAGTTTTTTAGCCCTGGGCTAGTTCAAAGATTTTTAATACCTAAATGACAGCAACATAGAAAAAGTTACAAAAGTAATTTATCTGTACAGTAGACTGCATCCTCTGACATCCCCAACCATGCGTTGTGATTCACCTCGGAATTGTAACAAATGGTTGCTGACAAAAATATACAAATGCATTGTGATTTCCATTCATTGTACTGAATGGGATTGCAATCGTGTGTCTGAAAAATCGCATTGGAACAAAAGTACCGTTCGTTGGGTCAGCACTTCTGTTTTCTGATGTGGGGAAGGGGCCTTAGGATACTTCCACACTGCATCTATTGCTTTGTTTCGTAGCAGACAATATAATCGCATCGCAACACAATGCAATTATAATGTAATATTAAGTTTAGATCCAGGCATCAGATATGTGGTACAGCAGATTCCATCGGAGTAATGTGCAGCAGGCTGTGCGTTTACCAGATGACATGCCCAATTACAGTTGTAGTGAAGCATACCCTTATATACTGTATGCTTCTCTGTATGTGTCGCACCACACTCCTAATGTGAATTTTCAACCTTGTTGCACACCTGTTTTTTTCAGATGCGCAGTGCAATGTGCAAAGTGTTAAAGTACCATTGAAGTACTAATGAAACCCAAAATTAAACAAGACACATTCTCTGAGCAATTATGGTATACTGATTTGTGTCAGTTGTAAGTATTTTCTTTCAAAAATCCATTACGTTACTGTGATTTCCTGCAACTGATCATCTGTCCATAAAAACCTAAAGTCTATTTCCAGGAACAGACCTACAAATACAAACTTATTGCTTCAAGCAAACCTGAACTGAAAATCAAATATCAAAATAAACATACACACATCATACTTTCCTCCAGTGTAGTCTACTCATCAATCTCTTTCTCCTCTCCTGCATCCTGTTTGTCCACTGCAGTCAATGGAATTCTCCATCCTCCATTTTGAAAATGGCCTTTACCCCCATAAAAGCCTCCTGTCAGCACACTTTTAAACTGTAATATCGCCCACTTGAGCTATAGGGAAACATGGACATTACCTTGCTCATCTGTTGTCCTTTCAGTTATAACTGACAGCAACTGACATATAACTGACAGAAACTGATATATTTCAGTTCTGACAAAATCTTGTCAGATGCTTCTTTATGTGTGAAATTAGACTTCTACGGCTAAGATTCTCTCTTGAAATGCATTTGACCAGGATATGAGCATTGTGTAAGGAGACAAAAATAGAGACGGGAGCCCCCAATAGTGTATTATTGATAATACGAGATGATATAGTAAGTAATGAGAGATATACTCACAAACACGGGTTGCCAAAGATCAGGCAACCACTATAAGCGCAAATGGGGATATTGACCTGTCCCCACTCAGGTTAAGAAGTCGCTCTCTGTAGTAGGAAGAAAGAGGGTGTCCACACCCATCCACCAGGTGGATAACAATATGTAATAACAAACAGAGGCGCCAGCAGGATAAAAGGAGAACCATATATAAAAACAATAAAAGCACGGGGGAGCAGGGGTGGACCTGCCTCCCCAATATTCAAAACACAACCACTGTAATCAGAAAATGCAAAGAACATTTATTTGTACTCCAGAATAAACAATTTGCAACGCGTTTCGCGGGTCCCAAGCCCGCTTCCTCAGGCAAAAATACAAAAAAGGAGCAGCTTAAAGTTGTGTACTCTCAGCGCAGCGCCTCTGTCCCGCGAAACACGTTGCAAATTGTTTATTCTGGAGTACAAATAAATGTTCTTTGCATTTTCTGATTACAGTGGTTGTGTTTTGAATATTGGGGAGGCAGGTCCACCCCTGCTCCCCCGTGCTTTTATTGTTTTTATATATGGTTCTCCTTTTATCCCGCTGGCGCCTCTGTTTGTTATTACAGGATATGAGCATTGTCAAGGAAATGCCTGCAACTGCTGGATTACCAAAGTAAGCTCTTTGTTCAGGGATAAAGAATGTGGAGAGAGCGGTTGTTTTGGGGATAAAAATCGAGGCTTCAATAATACCAACCACCACTAGATGGAGCTTTTTCCAGAAATTATCTGACTGGCTACATAAAGATCTTTCATAGCCAGGAGCAGTATTAGCAGCTAAAGGTGCGTACACACGTCTGATTTTACGCCTGCTTCTCGTTCAAATCGGGCGTAATGCAAAATCGCAAGCACTTTTTAATTAAACCTTACTATTTACCTAATATTGTTACTTGTTTCTATGAATGATCACTGTTACTGGCTGTAATAGTCATCATTTAAATATGAGGCAGAGAACACACTGAGATTCCCAGGTCGCTGCCGCAGTGCATTCACTTTTGCTATCTTGTTTTTGTGAACATTTGTCTAAAAACTGTACAATTTTTAAAAAGCACGGAAAATTGCAAACTCAAAACGCGAACGAACGATAACTATATGTGTTTCCCAAGCAAGGCACACTGATTGGTTCAGGGACCCCATGATCCCTTGCACGAATCATTACTGGCTTGGAGGGTATGGTGGGAGAGCAGGATTAATAACACTTTATTTAATTTTTCATATATTTTTTTGTCAATGACCATGGTGTAACAGTGGAAGTAGGTGATTTTAAGTTTATTTCCTTTTATGAACCTGGCTCATCAAAAGAAAAAACATGTTTAGTGTACTGCAGTGTGCACTTAGTCCACTTTATTTCAATTTCATATACCAATCCTGGGAGTCATTATGATTGGCCATACATGGGAATTACAAGAACCATGGAAGTGGAACATATTGCCTTGTGACTGTGGCGAGAAAACATGGTTAGACCTTATAACTTGGGTCTTATTTACCACTGGTAAGTGCACACTTTAATGGGTGTTGGTGGAGGAATGGTAGGAGCATAGCACTAACGCCTGGCGCAAGATATTTGATGAGTCTTTTCTGAGGACTTTTGCCTTTGCTTTTGATTTTTTTCTTACATTGATCCCTTCCAGTTCTGACAATATTTTGTCAGAACTGAAATATACCAGTTGCTGTCAGTTATATCTCAGCAGCTGTCAGTTACAACTGAATGTGCAAGGTAATGTCCATGTTTCCCTACGGCTCAAGTGGGTAAAATTACAGTTTAACAGTGTGCTGACCAGGAAACTGTTATAGGGTAATGGCCATTTTTAAAATGGAGAACGGAGAAATCAATTGATCACAGTGGATAAATGGGATGCAGGAGAGGAGAAAGAGATTGAGTAGTAGACTACACAGGAGGTAAGTATGACCTGTGTTTGGTTATTTTTACATTTCATTTTAAGTTCAGGTTTTCTTTAAGTCCTCCAATAAGGCTGCTTCTTTATTTCCCATTGCTAAAATGTCCAACAAGGGAACCCACACCCTTTCTATATACAGTATATGATGTGCTGGATTCCAGCACATTGCTGGACTCCAGCAATGGAGGTGAGAGAGGAGGGTAACCACTAGACCACCAGGGAAGCTTTATTGGGGAGGGGGAACACCACGGGGGAAGATATAGTGGGGAGGTATGACGGAACCCCACTTGACAGACATGCTATATGGGGGTGAAGCCCTAGACCACCAGAAAAGGAGAGGGGGGGGGAGCACTTGGCAACTGGGAAGCTATATTGTGGGACTTAGAGAGGAAGCCCTAGACACCAGAGAACTGTATAGGGGTGGGAGGGTGGACCACTGGACACCAGGGAACTTTATAGGGGGATGCGGTGCATGTAAAATTGGGACGTAGCTAAAGGTATGGCAGTTGCGGATCTTAAGGTCAATTTTTAAGGTCTCCACAAATTGGGAAGTATGCAATAGGTCCTTAAAGTACATCTGTGACTTTAATTAAAAAAACAAAAACAAATACTTATCTTGGGAGGGAATGCCTCTGGATCCTAATGAGGCTCCCCCCGTCCTCCTCTGGATCCAGTGAAGAAACCATAATATTTACAATTGCCTGGGCTGCGTTGGTGCACTAGTGGCTTTCCACTCGGGAGCTCAGTTTAAACTTCAAAATGTTCTAATATTTTATTATGAAATATAATTAAATTTTCTTCAGTACAAATCTCAGCACTGAGAAAAACAATGGCATTGGACAGGGGAGAGTTGTTAACATTTGGGCTCCATCCAGTTCACTTTTTCTCCTAAGTTTTTTTTTCTCCAAGGAGGTAATTTTTCATCTTTTGTTTACTTTTCAGCAATCTGCAATTGAAAGAGTACCAAAAGGTAGGTGAAAAAGTACTGTCAACATCTTGCTTGCTGGAGGATTAAAAGGCATTTTATTGTTAAAGTGTGAAAATGTCACCTAGGAGAAAAACTGAATAGGATCGGTCCCAATATTTAATATGTCCAGGTTTTCCTCCAATATTCTATAGCTCTGAAGGATTTCAGTAAATGAGGCCAGCTGCTACATGTAATGTATTGTCCTACATCTTCTGTGCGGCTTTGCAAAGCAGTTTTTCATTTGCTTTATGAACAGATAATTCTTGTGTCCTGTAGAAGGCGCTCTTTCTCTAAATATGTGTATAACTGCCTTTATGAGCTGATCATCAGTCCAAATATGTGACTGGCATAAATAAGAGGAAGTAAAAAAAGGGCCCTTTTTCACTAGCGGCGTTTGCGATGCTGAATCGCAAAATCGCAAACCACTAGTGATTTTTTAAATTGCTACGGTTTGCATATTAACATGGGAATCGCGGTAGGCAATTTCCACTACCGCGATTTGTTTTTTTTATCAAACGTGATCGCGCCGCGGAGCGATATTTGCCGCGATTTTGCTATGCAGTACAGTGTATAGCAAAATCGTGAACGCAATCGCCGGAAGTTTCCTGCACTTTGCGATTCAGCAATCGCTAGAGTTTGCTAGTGGAAAAGGGCCCTAAAGGCCAGCTCAATTAGCAATTTACATTTCTCAAAGTAAGTGTGAAAAGTGTTATTCTACTTCAAACGTTTTTTTTTTTATTTTTTTATCTGTTTGTTACTGCAGCAATCATATTTGGCATTTTGCACAGAAATGGCTTTAGCACATGTACACCGCTAAATACTATTCCTATTTAACTGTTGTTCCTTTACAAGAAAAATATTACTGTTATTGTTAAAGTGCTTCAGGGGTCCAAAAGTCCCTTTTACTAGTTCACAGTAATGCCAAAGGCAAGAATACCCTGCAAATGCATGGAATTCAGTCTGGGATGATCTCGGTCACTCTATGCCCACTTATCAAAGCTGATGCCACAATGAGTGTACTTGTTGATGTTCCGCCACATCTTACTGCATTTTAACCAGTGCTAATGTTTAGTCCCGGCAGCTGTCTGCCACTGGGAACCATGATGTAGCCATTGACTGGAAACAATGCTGAACACCACCAGTAAAATGCCATATGAATGCTATGAACGTTTAGAAGGCAATCACAATTGCGAGTGACCGGTATTAGTCATGGAGAGGATCCGAAGACATAACAGCAAAAGTTGTTTAGGTGATACCTTTAATGGCTAACTGTACAAGATTTCTTTGCAAGCTTTCAAAACTTTAAAGTGTACCAGAGACGGTAATATAGAAAGATTTGATACTTACCCGGGGCTTCCTCCAACCCCAAAAGCACATCTGAGTCCCTTACCGTCCTCCCACGGTCTGCCTATCAGCCGCAATCAGCCCCAGTAACTGGTTCAGTCGGAGTCTTCTGCGCAGAAGACCGCGCTGGTAAGTATCAAATCTTTCTATATTACCGTCTCTGGTTTACTTTAAGTTTCTTCTTCAGGATGGTTCTAATCCAGTTGTGAAACATGCTTGAAGAAGAAACTTGAAAGCTTACAGAGAAATCTAGTACAGTTAGTCATTAAAAGTATCACCAAAACAACTTTTGTTGTTATGTATTTGAAGGCATTTACAGTCGATGAGATACTGCTTGAAGCCTTATGTATATCAGTGGTGGAGCAATAGATAATAGTTACAGAGTTTGGGAGCACACCTTGATCTCCATGAGCTGCTGCATTAGATTTACATCGATTAATATTGGTAAAGATCTAATATAGCTGCGGGGTGGACCTACCATGAAGCCACCTAAATCATGTGACTCAGGCAGCAAAATCTAGGGGGCGGCGTTTGAACAAACAGTTTGGGCCACCTGGCACCTGCTCTCCACTCTCCTGCCCGCCTTCCTGGCACAGACACTACCCTGCTCATACATGCATCCCTGTCCTCATTCGACTGATGGCACCAGCCGCCCTTCCCTATGACATCATAAGCAGATGAGGTGTCAATATATGCCTCTTATCTAGGAACGCTACAGTAAAACGCCATCTATGGCAAGAGATCACCATGGCCAGTCAGAGGGGAAGATTTGGCATGCAACCAAACAGGTGAGGGTGTTTGCACCAGATCGGCCAATCACAGCCGCCCACTGCTCCTTTTCGTTAACTGGTGCCGATGGTCTCACGGGCGGGATCATGGCACTGTCATTGAGCCAATCAATGCACTTGATCAGTAGCAGTGACATTTAATAGGTCACTGCTACTGATGCAGTGCAGTGATTGGCCCAATTATTTTCAGTTTGTCATGGAAGCCCAGTAGCGTGCCCCAGAAATCAGAATCAGAATCAATTTATTTCGCCAAATACAGCAAGAGCTATACTTGGAATTATTTGTGGTACACATGGCTTAGACATAGTATAGTAAGACAAGGCGCACACATAAAAAATTAAGAACTACAGTGATGGTGTAGATCTATTCTTCACAAGTAACAGTTCTGGGTCGACAGTTAGTGCTTTTCTACCTGCCGTGCAGGAGCAGTCCAATAATAATAGCTGACTGAAAGACCCCGCTGGTGCATGCCAGTAGGCCGGCCTGTCAGGGGTTGAAGTTCAGCAGCCGAACCGCTTGGGGGAAGAAAGTGTTCTTCCGTCTGGTGGTTTTGCATGGTATAGACCTGTAGCGGCGGCCCAGTGGGAGGAGCTTGAGGTAGCGGCTGCCTGGGTGGGAGGGGTCACGGGAGATTGCAGTGGCCCTCTTCCTCATCCTGGCGGGGTGGAGGAGATCAAGAGATGGAAGAGGAGTCCCAATGATTCTTTCTGCTTCAGTTATGACTCTCGGCAGTTTGTGTTTATCGCTGGCTGTTGCGCCGGTGTACCAGACTATGATTGAGGAGCAGAGGATGGATTCTATAGTGGCAGTGTAGAAGCTGGTCAGCAGCTCCCTAGGCATGCCAAATCTCTTCAGTTGGCGCAGGAAGAACAACCTCTGCTAGGACTTCTTCTGAATTTTGGTGGTGTTTTGCTCCCACTTCAGGTTGTTAGTGAGAGTCGTGCTGAGGAACTGCACAGATGTCACCCTAGAAACTTCGGTTCCCCCAATGAGGACAGGGGCAAGGGGGGGAGGGTTCCTCCTGAAATCTACGACTAGCTCAACAGTCTTTGCGGCGTTGAGTACTAGGTTATTGTCTTCGCACCAGTTGCAGATTCTCTCGACTTCACTGAGGTACTCGTGTTCTCTGTTGCTGCCAATTAGGCCGATGATAGTGGTGTCGTCTGCAAATTTGATGACTTTCACAGAGTTTGTGGATGATGTGCAATTGTTGGTATATAGGGAGAACAATAGTGGTGACAGTACGCAGCCTTGTGAAGCCCCTGTGTTGGTGGTTCTGACGCTGGAGTAGCAGTTGCCGAGTTTCACCTGTTGCGTTCTGAGCCACAGTGAAAAAAAAATGTTGTTTTATTTCTGATTGCAACAAATAAAGATGATTTGTAGCACATAAAACTTTACTGTGTGCATGGGAAACTGATATAAAGCTGTATAATTGGTTGGCTTACAGACAGAAATGGCTATCACACAAGATGTCAGCTTCAATAGTTGCTGCTGTGATCAACCTTTATTTCCACACAGAAGACATTTGGAAATGAGAAGGAGTCTGTGCCATCAGTATTAATTCTGTTCTATATAAGTAGAAGATCACTCATACTAGCTACACAGAGCTATTTTCTCAAGCTAGCATCTTTCCGTATGATTCGCAAAATACCATACAGCAATTTAAATAAATAACCACACAAACAATTAACCAATCGCTAATATTCAAATCGACCAATGACAAAGGCTGACTGATTCTTCTCTGAGGTACGAGTTGAGGTGATTATGAAATGTGGTCAATTGTTTGCATATACCCTGCTTTCCCATCAGTCACACTTCTCTAAGGTCTGTATGCCATTGGTGTATAGTATATTGAGAATCATTTGGTAACCATCTATTATTATGTAGTGTTGGGCGAACACCTAGATGTTCGGGTTCGCGAACGTTCGCCGAACATCGCCGCGATGTTCGGGTGTTCGCGCCAAACTCCGAACATAATGGAAGTCAATGGGGACCCGAACTTTCGTGCTTTGTAAAGCTTCCTTACATGCTACATACCCCAAATTAGCAGGGTATGTGCACCTTGGGAGTGGGTACAAGAGGAAAAAAAAAATTTGAAAAAGAGCTTATAGTTTTTGAGAAAATTGATTGTAAAGTTTCAAAGGAAAAACTGTCTTTTAAATGTGGAAAATGTCATGTTTCTTTGCACAGGTAACATGCTTTTTTTCGCCATGCAGTCATAAATGTAATACAGAGAAGAGGTTCCAGGAAAAGGGACCGGTAACACTAACCCAGCACCAGCAGCAGCACACGTGATGGAACAGGAGGAGGAGGCGCAGGAGGAGAAGGCCACGCTTTTTGAGACACAACAACCCAGGCCTTGCATGAGGACAAGAAGCGTGCGGATAGCATGCTTTGTACCGCCATGCAGTCATAAATGTAATAAAGATAAGTGGTTCAATAAACAGGGACCACGCGGCAACGCTAACCCAGCAGCAGCAGACGTGATGGAACTGGAGGAGGCGCAGGAGGAGAAGGCCACGCTTTGTGAGACACAACAACCCAGGGCTTGCATTAGGACAAGAAGCGTGCGGATAGCATGCTTTGTACCGCTATGCAGTCATAAATGTAATAAAGATAAGTGGTTCAATAAACAGGGACCACGCGGCAACGCTAACCCAGCACCAGCAGACGTGATGGAACTGGAGGAGGTGCAGGAGGAGAAGACCACGCTTTGTGAGACACAACAACCCAGGCCTTGCATGAGGACAAGAAGCGTGCGGATAGCATGCTTTGTACCGCCATGCAGTCATAAATGTAATAAAGATAAGTGGTTCAATAAACAGGGACCACGCGGCAACGCTAACCCAGCAGCAGCAGACGTGATGGAACAGGAGGAGGCGCAGGAGGAGAAGGCCATGCTTTCAGGCGCAACTCAGGCCTTGCATGAGGACAAAAAAATGCGTGCGCAAAGCAATGCAATGAGTAGTTTTCAGGACACAATGGGCTATTCGGAGGAGCTATTCCCACCCCCACAATCTTCTACCTGTGAAAGGTCAATGGAACAGCCACAAATGTTGTGCCCGGATTCACAACCTTTTTCTGTGGAAAATGCACCTCACACTGAAATGCAAGGCGAGGCCGAGGATGAACATGACGTCAACAACTCAACATGATGCAAAATGGGGGCGGAACAGAAAGCTGCTTTCAATGTTTTGAAGGCCTTAATTGCCTCCGGTGGCCAGTTAGATGCATCATTCATCACACCCAAATCCCAGAGCAATGTGTGCAGGAATTTGAATCGCAGGAGGTGTACCGAGATCATCTGGCCAAGTGACCAAGTGACCAAGTGACAAGTGACAAAGTGAAAAGTGACCAGTGACAAAGTGACAAAGTGACTGACAAAGTGACAAAATGACAAAGTGACAAGTGACAAAGTGACAAGTGACAAAGTGACCAGTGACAAAGTGACAAGTGACAAAGTGACAAGTGACAAAATGACAAAGTGACAAGTGACAAAGTGACAAAGTGACCAGTGACAAAGTGACAAGTGAGAGGTTGTTCTGGGGAGCTCTACTCCACTGCACACAGTCACATATGAGGAGAGGTCTCGTCGGGACTGCTGATCCTCCTCAGCTTGCTCAAAGCCTTGAGGGTTTCTGAAGATCCTCTGCTTGGAGTTCGCCGGGGTTCAGCTTGGTGTCGGGGTCGGTGGCGTCCTCCTCACTCCAACGTGGCAGATCTTCTGTTGAAGGAAAAAAAAACAAACATTTTTAAAAGTCCAGTACCGCTTCTGAAGGACTCACCAAGAGATGCAGGAGCGCTTCAATCTAGCGCACCATCGCTCGCTGGGTGATGTCCCTCCCTACGCGCTGGAATTCTACGCTGCACATGCTAGCACGCTTTTGCGCAGTGCCGAGGCGCATTCCAGCAGCTAGCTACCAAGCTTCTGTGGATCTGATTGGGCCACCATGTTGGATCTCTGCCAAGTCCTCCAAAATTTTGAGTAATCCACGTTGCTTGTGACTGAGCAGTGACAACTCTACAGTCAGCATTACAATACCACTGCTGTGTTTACTGAAGAAATCAATGTTGAAGATGGAAACCGCTGGCATAATGCAAGTGGGGGAATCTGAAGATGAAAACGATCAGCGTGATGATACCAACATCAGGAAACGCTGGTCCCAGCTATGACAAAGAACAGGACGAGGAACAGCTGGAGTTGGAGCAGGAATTGGATGCCCCCACTGCCGAGGGACAGAGCGGTGCACGTTGGACTTCCACAATTTATCGGGAATGGACAGCAGAAGAGGAAGAAAGTGATGCTGGTGACGAATATGGTGCATCACAACAATCACAACGCTCACAAGAACATGAAGACAGAGGAGTCTGGCAGGATTCTCTGGCACACATGGCTCAATTCATGCTAGACTGCATTGAACGCGGCCCGTGCATTATTCACTATTCATTATTATTCATTATTCTGGACAACACCAATTACTGGGTTTATACCCAGTTTATACAAACACAATGTTAAAAAACTGATTGAAGAAAGTGTCAGACAGGTCAAAAATGGAACAATTCCAGCAGGCCCTTGAGGATGGAGACTTTAGAGAGGAGATTGACATCCTCCTCCTTCTCTAGCCAGTTGTACGCCGACAGACTGACTTCAGCAAACCCAGGAGGACCAGGAGGGCAGCAAAGAACACAAGCTGCTGCTAGTGCCCAAAAGGGAATGGTATTGGCAGTGTCCTTGGAGTGGGAACATTTTCTGACACCCATGCAGCAGCCCACAGAACAGCAATCGGGCAGTTCCACGTCCTCCAACACCAATCGCCTGGAGAAGATGGTCAAGGTCTACATGTCAGATGGCGTAGCTGTGTTGAACAATCCACTTGCAGACAGACGGTGAGTGTGACAGCACAGAAGGACCATGGCAACTCACTCATAGTACCACAGTTTGATAGTGCTGCCCAAAAAATTATATGGATCCGTGGACCCGGGCAGTACTGGGAAGTGGGAACGCAGATTTTAGTACCTAAACACACAATACAACATGTTTTCCGGGGTCGGACTCTGAGGCACATACAGATGGTCCCGATCATCATCCTCATCATACAACTCTTCTCCTGAGTCTGACCCACCCACCACCTCTGCCACCCCAACATCCCCAGACACAGACCCCTCATCGTCCTCAACATTAACTTGGGATGCTGGCCTGAGCCAGACCTCCTCCTCCACATCAGGCCCCATCATCTCCTCAATGGCAGCCCTCATTAATCGCTCTGGCGACGGACCGATGGACACAACGTTCTCCTCTGGGGAGGGCTGCTGCTGACCACTGGCTGCTGGGGTGGATGTTATAGCTTGCGTGGGGCGTTGGCTGTTGCTGTTGTTTGGAGTGCTGCTCAAAGCGGAGGTCTCTGAGGAACTCATGGTGAGCTCATATAGTGGTTGGCGGTGAGTGGAGTATTACTGATCCCAGCAATGTACACACTGACTGGCAGAGTACGCAATGCTATATAGTGTGGCTGAGCGGTGTACACAAAGTGGCAGTAAACACAATGCTATATAGTCTGGCTGAGCGGTGTACACAGAGTGGCAGTACACACAATGCTATATAGTCTGGCTGAGCGGTGTACACAGAGTGGCAGTACACACAATGCTATATAGTCTGGCTGAGCCGTGTACACAGAGTGGCAGTACACACAATGCTATATAGTCTGGCTGAGCGGTGTACACAGAGTGGCAGTACACACAATGCTATATAGTCTGGCTGAGCGGTGTACACAGAGTGGCAGTAAACACAATGCTATATATAGCGTGGCTGAGCGAGGTACACAGTGGCAGTACACACAATGCTATATAGTCTGGCTGAGCCGTGTACACAGAGTGGCAGTAAACAATGCTATATATAGTGTGGCTGAGCGAGGTACACAGTGGCAGTAAACTATGCTATATATAGTGTGGCTGAGCGAGCGGTGTACTACTGTTCCCAGCAGCGACACACAATGACTGGGGGGGACCCTGGCTAGCGTGGCTGGAGAGCGAACTACCCTGCCTGCCTACCCAAAGCTAAACCCACAGAGAAATGGCGGAGATATGACGTGGTTCGGGTATTTATTTACACGAACCACGTGACCGTTCGGCCAATCAGAGTGCGTTCGGGTCCGAACCACGTGACCCGTTCGGCCAATCACAGCGCTAGCCGAACGTTCGGCCATGCGCTCTTAGTTCGGCCGTGCGGCCGAACGGTTTGGCCGAGCACCATCAGGTGTTCGGCCGAACTCGAACATCACCCGAACAGGGTGATGTTCTGCAGAACCCGAACAGTGGCGAACACTGTTCGCCCAACACTATTATTATGTCACTATGAGTGGTTTAATTACATAAAAGAGCATCATTACTGATGCTGCCGGCTTTTTTGCAATTACTTGTGAGTGAGTGGTGCTAACCTGCTAGCCGGGCACGTCTGCTAGAAGATTATCAGTGGGCGTTCTCCTATACTTAGGGTACATACACACTTCCAGTTTTGATTTATCGCCTCCATGTAGTATGAGAGCTTTCCTACCCAATTTGTTCGTAGTATTTAGAATCTGTTGTCCCTCATACTACATAGATGTGATAAAATTGGCCAATCAAAATAAGATGTGTGTTTGCATCCTTACATTTGCAGGCAGTTGGAGGATAGCTGTGCAGTCATTAAGGGATGCAAGTTTTAATTATGATGATGTACCAGACTGTAGTTCTGCTGTAATCCTCTGCAAGGGATAGTGCCACTTTAAAGCTTTTTTTTTTTGTACAGAATGTCCCAGCTAGTTGTGTTGTATTCATGAGTCATGTGGAAGTTTTCTAGAGTCTAGTGAATCGGTGATCTGGAGCAGTTTCTCTATTTCTCTCCTACTGCAGTGTAATGATTAGTGGAAGGTAACAGCTATATGGTCTCTTAAGAAACTAGTCAAGCAGAGAATTATCCTCCTAAAGAGCTCATACTGAACAGCTCAACACCTTCAAGAGCTGACTGTGCAGTATAATGAGCCATTGCCCTCAGGACTGGCACTGTCATCTGGCAGGGGAAGCCTGTACTTAGCAAAAAATACATTTTCAAAGGAAATCGGTTTAACACACCTTTTGCAGTATTGTCCAAGACAATCACACCTCTTGCAGAGTTGTCCAAAACATCTATTTATTGCACAATTATTTGGACACAAGTGTGCTCCTGCCATGGAGCCAATATAAGCAAAAGATTTAAAGTGGACCTGAATCAGAACTTCTTCCATAGCGACAAGATACGCAACAGGCCAACAGCATAATAACCTTTAAAGGGAACCTGAGGTGAGAGTGATATGGAGGCTGCCATATTTATTTGCTTTTAAAGAATACCTGTTTCCTAGCAGTCCTCCTTGATACGATGTCTCTAATACTCTTAGACATAGGCCCTGAACAAGCATGCAGCAGATCAGGTGCGCTGCCTCTAAGGGCTGGTGCACACCGAGCGGCTTTTTCAGCGTTTCTGCAGCCGCTTGCGGCTGCGGATACGCTTGGTCAATGTATCTCAATGGGGTGGTTCACACCAGAGCTGGAGGCGTTTTGCAGAAACGCATACTCCCGGGGTGAGGCATTTTTTGGATTGTGGATGCGTTTCTGCCTCAATGTTAAGTATAGGAAAAACGCAAACCGCTCTGAAAAACGCCTGTTCAGAGCGGTTTTGCAGGCGTTTTTGTTACAGTAGCTGTTCAGTAACAGCTTTACTGTAACAATATAAGAAATCTACTACACCAAAAACGCTTCACAAAACCGCAAAATGCTAGGTGAAACGCTACAGAAAAATAACAAAAAGCGTTTCAAAATCTGCTAGCATTTTGCGGATCTGCTAGCGTTTTTTGGTGTGCACCAGGCCTGACTCAGGTTTTACTAGATTTGCCATATGCTCGTTCCAGGGTTTTCACTTAGACACTACTTATGCCAGAAGTTCAGCAGGACTGCCAGGCAACTGCCATTCTTTACACGGAAATAAATATGGCAGCCTCCATGTCCCTCTCCCCATCCTGTGCTTACAAATGAGCTTATTTGCAGTGGCAGTCAGCTGACACATGGGAGAGATCAAATTACAACTTGTGATTAGACGCAGATGAGGGGGAATTAGACAGGCTAAACTTTCTAAATACATACAGGGTGCATTTCTCTATGTTCTCCTTCTGTCCTGTGCAAGAGTTCAGGTCCACCTTAAAAACATTTCTGTGCAGAACATACATCTAAAATCAGAGTTCACCTAGAACCCAATGCTAATGGCCTTTTATATTTGTTTGGTCTATTGATTGGCTCTATTTGTCTGATCAACCAAAGCCCACCCACCTAAGCCACATTCACCGCAAGCAGCAATAAGCAAGCAATCATACAGCAGCTGCCTCCCTCTAAAGGCTGGAACCCACTAGAGTGATTTTTTTTTTTTTGAGCGATTGGGGAGCGCTTTAAATCGCTAGCGCTTTCCCTAAATGCTCTGCCAAAGTAAATAAATGTAACAAATTACACAGTAGCGATTGTGATTAGCAAAATCACAATCCCAGGACATGCAGCATTTTTGGAGCGTTTGCGCTTCAATGTAAAGTATATAAGAGCTGGCAAATCTCTCATGAATCGCAACACATAGCGATTTGAGTGCAATTTAAAATTACTGCAAACTGTAAAAAAAAATTATGATACATTGTAAGGACCAATCAGAATCAAAATCGTTATAAGTGCTACACAATCGCTGGCAAAAAGCTTGCACTTTTTAAAATCGCTCTCAAAAGCACCGGAAAACGCTCATGAAATCACTTACAAAATGCTAACTAAAAACACTAGCGATTTGCATTTTGTAGTGGGTTCCAGGCCTCATGCTAGGAATACACAATTAGTTTTTTCAGCAAATTTACTGGCTCATCTATTGTCTGATCGTTTTTCTGATCGATTTCCATTTTACTTCTATGAGAAAATTGATCAGAAAAACAATCGAAATCAGATTGGACCTGTCGGAAATTATCTATCGAGCCATCTATCTGCCAAAAAAACCTCATTGTGTATTCCCAGCATATAGCCTCGTACACACGCCTGACTTAAGTTGACAATCAGGCGTGTGTAGCAACACATCGTGTCGTCCAGGGGCGCCTCTAGCCATTTTGTCACTGCAGGCGAGAAAACCTGTGCCCCTCCCAATACACCCCCCCCCCCCTCCTATTAAAATAATCATCATGCGGCAGCTTTTTACCAGAAAATACATTTATTGCTGCAGCGTTTCACAAAACAATAATCATAATGCATCAGTGTTTCACCAGAGAATAACCGTAATGCGGCAATGTTTCACCAGATCAGAAAATACACGTATTGCGGAAGCATTTTACCCAAAAAATAATCATAATGCGTCAGCATTTCGCCAGAAAATAGATGTATTGTGGAATCGGTTCACCAGAAAATAATCGTAATGAGTCAGCGTTTCAACAGAAAATGCCGTACTTGGAGACAAAAGTTGGGTATATTCGGCCTCATCCTGCAGCAATCCTTTTCTGTGTCCATAGACAGCTCAGTATGCAAGTATCACTGTGGTTCCAGTTTTTGACTTAGCTGGCTTGACCAGCTCTGATCTGTTACTCTGGTATTGAACCTTAGCCGATCCTGAATTTGCTTTCTATTTGCTTTGATGATAAACTTTCCTATTGATGATCAACCTGGTATTATTATTATTCATCATATACTGTAGCACCAACATCTTCTATCGTGCTGTACATTAAACAACATGTATTATATACAGTATACAGGTGCATAAACAATGAGGGGATATTGGTGATGCATGATTGAACAGACCAGGTGTAAAATCGTACATAAAAGTAAAAGATATATATAAGGGACTTCTTACATAGCAGTGCTAGAGCACACTAGAAGAGAGAGCCATGCCCTTTCATGCTTACAATCTAACAGGCTAATGGAAAGTAAACATTGCATACTTTATTATTATTATTTTTATTATTATTATTATTATTATTATTTAGTATTTATATAGCGCTGACATCTTCCACAGCGCTGTACAGAGTATATATTGTCTTGTAACTAACTGTCCTTCGGAGGAGCTCACAATCTAGTCCCTACCATCGTCATCTGTCTATGTATGTATTGTGAATGTAGAGCCAATTTAGGGGTGGCCAATTAACTTATCTGTATGTTTTTGGGATGTGGGGGGAAACCAAAATGCCCGGAGGAAACCCAAGCAGACACGGGGAGAACATACAAACTACTTACAGAGGTTGACCTGGCTGTGATTTGAACCAGGGACCCAGCACTGCAAGGTGAGAGTGCTAACTACTACGCCACCATGCTGCCCCCTTATTGTATAATAAGGGATAGTGTGGTGGCCTTGTCGGTACTGGTTAGTGTGTTCTAAGTAAGATTATATGCTTGCCTGAACAGGTAAGGGTTTTATTGGCTGTGCCTAACACATTAAGTACTGTAGCCTTGTGTTGACCCAACAGTTGTGTGATCACTGTGATGTGCTCACAGTGACCACCTGGTAAGGAACCATTGAAACTGACTCCTTACCAACAGGAGAAAGCTAAGCTGTCACATGACAGCTGAGTTTACTTCCTCCAGGAGATGCCACTGGCTCAGGACCGAGGTAAGCCGCGATGTAGAATCTACTCCACATCAAAGTTAAAGTGAACCTCCGGACTAAAAATCGACTCAGCAGCACTGAAAAGGCCTGGTGTTTCTTTAACAGTATCACAGCATCAGAACTTTGTTTCTCTTATACAAGCCTCATTTTTAGCTGCACAGAAAAAAACTGCCCGGGCTTTTTTCCCCTGATGCTGTTCAAAGCATGATGGGATTTCTGATGTTGTTTCTCTCGTTCTGCTGTTTTGGTGCAAATTTTTTTTTTTGACATTTTGAATTTGACATTTGAAGCCTAGCGTGTGCAGCTGGGAGGGGTTATCAGGACACAGGACAGTTGGAACTGTGTCTCCTGCTCCTTGTCACCTCCTTTCAACCAAAAAGATGGCTGCCCCATGACAAAGATGGCAGCCCCCATGAATCACAAACATTTGCCTGTTCTTCTAAAACAGGGTGGGTAAAAAATTATATTACCTATCTATTCTAATTAACATAACTAATGTAACTTAATGACAGTATGTTTGTTTAGGCTGAAGTTCCCCTTTAAATGTGGCGTACATTCTACCTACCTCAGTCCTGAACCTGTTAAAGATGGGAGGAGGAAGAGGATATGCATATTCAGGAGTGTTGCAACAAGCGCTGGTAACTTATGCACGCTCAGAGTTAGTAGCAGAGGCAAAATTATGCTTAAAGATGGGAAAGGTGAGTGAGTGCTTAAGAGACAGTAAATGGGAGTTCCCAAGGAAGGGACAGCAAATTTGGGGAAAATCCTGTATGTGTGAAATTGTAGAAAATTATGAGAACATGTACGTGGCTTAGTTGCATCCTGAGCAAGGAAGAGGTGGAAATGGAATGTTCTTTCTTTGGAGACATCAAGATGTGGCTAGGGTGTGAAGTTTGAATGACAGTGGCAAGTCAAATACTACCCCTAGGCAACAAGCCTGAGGGACAGGGGCCATTGGTATGTTGTCAATGTTGATTGTTACATCAGAAAGGGGAGACAAGGTTTGTGTTGATAAAATGTCTATTTCTGTTTTATAACTGCAGAAACTAAGTGTGAAAATGAACTAAATGTAGAACTCATTGGAGGAATGCTAACGACATTAAACATTTTATCACAAGTTTCCTAATGGAAGGGTGACATCCTCCTTTATGCAGCCTAGGCTGTCCAGTAGTGGAGTCAAATGCTTTCTGATCAGAAGGAATGCGATAAAAGCAATTTTGAAAGTGCAGCATGGCTATAGCTAAAGACTTTGCAGAATTGTTTTTTTTTTTTTGTATATGTCTAGCTTATTGCCAAAAAGGGTCAGGCGTTGATCCCTTTGACTGGTGTTGTACAGAAGCCAAGCTCTGTATAAATGTCTATAGCAGATTGACGCTTCTGTTGCTATGAAGAGGAGAGAAGAGACATTGGGGGTTGATTTACTAAGACAAATAGCATGCCTTAGTGAATCAAGCCCATTGTGCGTGCACAACAAAGTGCTTTCTGGTGAGAGGGTTAAGGAGGAGAACAATTGACTCAGCATGCCACATTCTTAAAGAGAAACTCCAACCTAGAATTGAACTTTATCCCAATCAGTAGCTGATACCACTTTTTACATGAGAAATATAATGCTTTTCACAAACAGACCATCAGGGGGCGCTGTATGACTGATTTTGTGCTGAAACCCCTCCCACAAGAAGCTCTGAGTACCGCGGTACTTTTGGCAGTTTGTTACAATGTAACAAGGTTCACAGACCGGAATTAGCTGTTTACAGCTGTCTCTAACAGCCAAAACAGCTAGGAGCAGCTACATAACCTGCCCACAGTAAAAATGTCACCATGTAATAAATGTCAGAATGTAAATCGGGGAGAGGAAAGATTTTACAATGAGCAAACACTGACTAAATCATTTATACATAATTATGGTAAAAAATGAAGCACTTTTTTACTACATTATTTTCACTGGAGTTCCTCTTTAAGCAACCGATAGACCTCAGGGTACATCTGTACACACACTAAATTCTCAGCCACTACGGCCCCAAATGAGCAAGTTGGCTGAGAACAATCTAGCATGTGTAGAAGGCGTTCTTGTAGGTCAGAGATATTGAGCATAATTTTATGACACCAGTTGCTTTACCAGGTACACATAGATGCCACTCAGCCAAGAGCGTCTGTGGCAGCAGCAATGCCTGACTGACCCATGAGCACACTGTTCTCCTCCACACCCTACCCACTTGAAACCACGATATCATTCTTCTCCCCGTTGTCCCTCCTTCTCCCTCCGTAGCAACAGATGCATTGCCAGCCTCCTCTGTAAAGCACTCTGTTCTGAACTGGCCCCCAAGGGATTGCACTCCAATCACTGCCGGTGAGAGTAATCCAGAGCGTGTATGAGGCTTAAAAGGGCACTATGGCAAACTGGGAGCATTTCAGTTAATTAAATAATTAATATCTGCCAGAGGTCTGACTATGAAAAAATTAACAATGGCTTGTAAAAAGCGAAGGAGAGGTACAGTACATAACCTACATCAGCTGTGGGCAAGATGTCGGAATTCAAGTTACTGACTGAGCTGCATGGCATTTGCAGGTCATTTATTGAGGGGGAACAGCTGCGGCTGCAGGTTGGCCCATTATTCCCCTTCTATCTGTGCCACTGGCGATGCTTCTGCTGCCAACTATGATGATCTCTGCGCACCCTTGGAGTCTTGCAAGCTCTGCTGAGGACAGCTCATTCGGTCAATTCCTCCACCAACAGAAGTGTGTGTGAGTGTGTGTGTGGTGATAGCCAAACCTGTAGCTGCAACTGTCCTCCCCCTCCCCACTGGTGAATGAGCTGACCTGTAGCTGCAACTGTCCTCCCCTCCCCACTGGTGAATGAGCTGACATGCAGCTCTGCTAATTAATTGAATTCTGACGTCTTGCCCACAGCTAGTGTAAGTTATGCGTTTCCCCTCTTCGCTTTTTCTTTTTTGTTTCAATCTTTTTTATTGAAAGATTTTTTTTAAACAGAAACAAACAGTAATACAACATAAAGGTGCATAAACAGTGGATACAGTTACAGCGGTACTAGAAGATACATAGCATGTTTTGAATCAAATGCACACATAAGAACAAAAGGAGTTTTACATTGTCATTTTAGATTCTCAAACCCTTTGGAGAGTGGGAGGATTAAGAAAAATCAGAGTGACTGGACATTGGTTCTAATAATATTACTGGGAGGATTGCCCAAAAACCGTAGTAATGGGACATAACAAGAAATACACGTTGGAAAGCTATTATAAAGGAAGTCTGCCATCCGTCCTTAACCCTAACAGGACCGGATGAAGATCATCCTACATTGGGTAATTTGGTACACTTAGATTTGGGACCTGTCCTCCAGTGAGGTCAGGCTGGCCTACCATTTAGAGAAAACGTTGTTTACGTTTAATTAGGTACCTACTACGGGGGTAGGTCCAAAGGGTGAAAAGAGAAAAAGAATAGTTTGTGCTATAACTTAGTAACTTTCAAGAAGTCTATACCCTCTAAGTATCTTGTACCTGTAAACCATCATAATTACTTTATTATGAAAATCAGGTATTGAGGAAGGAGGGGTAAGTTAAGGATAGAGTCAAAAGTAAAAGAGAAGTAGACAGCATAGGTAGGTAAGGGTATAGAGAGGAAAAGAAAGAAAAGCAAGGAAGTCTAGGAGTTCCAGAGGCCTCTGGTCGCAATAGCAGCATATGGGGCGATATACAGGCTGGGAACGCGAACAATCACTCGCGTTCCCATGCCTGTCGGCCGGTGACGGCGAAACCGGAAGTGTTCACCGGCGGGTCCAGAAGCATCGGACCGGAGCTGCGAGGGCACCGATCGGCTGCAGGGGGCTGAGGGAAGCCCCAGGTGAGTTAATCTCATTTTTTTTAACCGGCTTTAGGTTCACTTTAAGCGGAAGATAAGTGCGGATAGGGGCAACCCAATAAAACATGGAGAGGTTTTCGTGGAACCGGGGCACTTTTTTACAAGCCAGTGTTGTATTTTTAAAACTCAGACCTCTAGCAGATATAAATTATTTAATTAACTTATATGCTCACAGTTTTCTTTAGTATCCCTTTAAGGGATGGTAACAAAAATAAATCTCTTAATTGTCATTTAACTCCCATTTGCCCAATTTCACAAAATGCCCAGTGTCAAAAATGTTCTGACAAACAATGAATGCTGTAATACATTCCTGCTTACTTTTTGAATACCTTTTCCAAAGGAAGAGGGGAAGCAAGAACATATACAGGTGTAAGAATGGGAGATTTGCCAGCAGGTACAAGTTTATATTCAACTTTGAGTCTATGTTTGAGCGGTTACATAAAGACCTCTGTGTGGCACCTGTCTATCTCTTATGTAAAGGTCACAGGTAGGTTGCAGCAACAACTTAATGATGAATGGTCCAAAGTTTAGAGCAGGGTAAGTATCTTATCTTTTCAAGCATGCCTTAGTATCTCCGATACTTATACATAATTGCAGCTAATGAGTAACCTTATAACTGTATGCAACACAGTTATCAATTGACTTTTAACAGGAGAATGGGATATCTGTTATTGTTTGTATCGGTTTGTTTTTCTTATATAAAACTAGCTATATACAATCCATATCAGCGGCTGCTGCTTAAAGAAATATTTCATGGGGTGTTGTTGTGCAGTGAAAAAAAGTGACTTTAAACTAAGAGTTGTAAAATTCTCACAATGAACTTGATGAAGTTAATCTTCAGATATGAGCAGTGATATAAGAGTACGGAGGTTCCTTCTTCGGGAATTAGGCCTCTACAAGTGATCTTGTGTGTGTTTTGTCACGTATGAGATTCAAAAACGATCCTAACTATATATTCATGATGAAGGTACACACAGATTTTGGTACACACTGCAATAATATTAGTATGTAGCTTATGAAGCCCTGTGGATGTGATTGTAAGATGGGATTACATACAGCATGCTGTAACAAATGTGTGTATACATTCATAGCAGCAAGTAAGTGCAACTGTCATTCATATGCTTGCTGCAAGGAAATGATGTAGCTGGACAATATTCCTGGTCAAAATGTCTTTCATTTTCATTTCCTAGGATCTTAGTGGGCATCGGTAGCTTAATGGTAAATTCTGCTGGTCCTGGTGGAAAAGAAATGAGAGACAGCAATAAAAAAGTAATCAACCCCCATCTACAAAAATGTTTATTCATTACTGTCTATTCCGTAAGAGATATATTTCCATCTCTTCCAGCTGGGAACAGAAACAAGAATATATACACAAAAGGTGTCTATGCAATTGGGGATTTGGTGTATTTTGCACACAGTTCTCTGGCTATGAAGGGGCTAGGTATTCCAATTTTTAGCCATGGTATTCTGAGATCCACCCCAATTGGCTACCAGATGGGAGGTAGAGAAGTACAGGCACTTTCCTACTTACAAGCATTTTTCTTTCCGGGAGACTATAGGTTAATTTTTTTTGTAAGATGAGTCCTGTGTTAACTGCTTCCCAACTGCTAAATGTTGGTAGGACAGCGGCTCTCTCGTTCCTCCATGACCCATATATGAGTTATATCGCAAGGAATGAGATTTGACAGGAGTTCACACTCGCATGACACACGGGTCCCAGCGATCAGCCTGCCAGCTACTGATCAGCACTGACAGGCTGTTTTTTTGTAATTGAACATTAAAGTATTTATATAGCGCTGACACCTTATGCAGCGCTGTACAGTGTATAGTCTTGTCACTTAACTGCCCCTTGGAGGGGCTCACAATCTAATCCCCACCATAGGCATATGTCTATGCATGTATAGTGTAGTGTATGTATCTTAGTCTATGGCCAATTTGAGGTTAGGGGAAGAAATAAAAAAAATATTGTTTTTGCAAAAATGTTGGACATTTTTAATAAAAAAAAACCCAAACCTGAAAATAGCAGCAATCAAATACCACAAAAAGAAAGCTCTATTTGTGAGAAGAAAAGGAGGTAACATTCATTTGGGTGCTAAGTTGTACGGCCAAGCAATAAACCGTTAAAGTTGTAAAGTGCCGACTTGTAAAAAAATGGTCTAATCATTAGGGGGGTATAAACCTCTGGGGCTCATGGATAAACGATTTTTTTTGCCAACTGCTCTGGATTTTGACATAAAGTATAAATAATGGTTTTTGGTTGTTTTCAATTAGCCAATTATGTGTTTTAAAATACTTACAACAGTTTATACAAGCAACAACAAGAATATGTAGTAACAAAAAAGTGTACTGTATATTTTGTACATGAAGAGAACTTTGTATTTATGAAACGTTGTAACCTGGGTTGATAGTAAGTACGGAACTGTATGTAATGCAAAACTAGACCCATGATTTTATGCAGTTTGTAGGTGTAACTTCGACTCCCAGCTAAATACACATTAGACAAAATGTAAAAGGACGAAATGTGATGGGGTCCCAATTTTCTAATCCTGAAAGTGTCAGCATACCAGAAATACTATGACGTGTGACTACAAACAGTTTCTAAAAATGCTAAAGACACAGTTACTAAGGTTACTAAATGCACACTAGAGATGGCTTGAACCTCCGATTTTCGGTTCGCGAACCTAGAACTTTGCGAACCGCAATAGACTTCAATGGGCAGGCGAACTTTCAAAACTTCAAACATTAATTCTGGCCACAAAAGTGATGGAAAAGATGTTTCAAGGGGTCTAACACCTGGAGGGGGCCATTGTGGAGTGGGATACACGCCAAAAGTCCCGGGGGAAAATGACGGAATTGATGCAAATCAGGGTTTTAAGGGCAGAAATCACATTGCATGCTAAATTGCAGGCCTAAAGTGCTTTAAAACATCTTGCATGTGTATACATCAATCAGGGAGTGCTTCACACTGACAGACCAAACTCACTGTGTAACGCACCGCAAACAGCTGTTTGTGTTGTGACGGCCGTGCTGGACTGGTGCACACCATGGCGAGAGTGCAGGCGATAGCGGTTTTCAAGCCCATATGGTCGCCGGGCCGAGGTAGCTCAATAATAGAACAACAGTAACTATCCAGCTGATCGAATTTGGTCTGTCCACAATGAAGCAACGACCTTATTATCTTGGGTGTGCCCCCCAATACACTCATATAGCCGGCGGTCATTGCTTCATTGTGATACACAAGCCCCTTCACCGCGGCAAGGTAATGATCACAAAGGGGAATTGACACATGTACATGCCTTTTGTTTTGTTGTTGCAGCCGCAGTGCAGCCAGAAAAATTAGGCAGGCATGTACACGCACCAGAAAAATTAGTATTGTCTTTGTTAGCTGCCGCTGCTAGCAGCGGCCTTAAAAATTCAGGAACCCAAGTGGAGACCTGGACCGTGTTGGTGGTGGCGGAGAAGGCAGTCAAGCGGCCTGCAGGCAGAGATGCTGTGTGGGGACTGGAGACCAACTTAGTCTTGGGGAAGGCAGTCACACGGCGTGCAGGCAGTGATGCTGTGTGCGGGGACTGACTTAGTCTTTGGGCAGCCAGTAGCCCTCCGGGATCCATGCCTCATTCATTTTGATAAAGGTGAGGTACTAAACACTTTTTTGACCTAGGCGACTTCTCTTCTCAGTGACAATGCCTCCAGCTACGCTTGAGGCAGGGCAAGACAGAAGTTGGATTGTAAATTGTAACAGCTCTGGCCACAGGTCAAGCCTGTGCACCCAGTAGTCCAGGGGTTCATCGCTGTTGTCTACATCCACAGTTAAGGCCAGGTAGTCGACTACCTGCCGGTCGAGGCGTTGGTGGAGGGTGGATCCGGAAGGGCAAAGGCGAGGCGTTGGACTAAAGAATGTCCGCATGTCCGACATCACCGTGAGATCGCTAGAGTGTCCTGTCCTTGCCTGGATGGACATAGGAGAAGGATTACTGGCAGTGGTACCTCTATTCCATTGTGCTGCGACCTCACCCTTAACCTCCCTGGTGTTCTGGACGAGCTAGGCTCGTCCAGAGACACCGGAGGTCGCCGCTCAGGCCCCGCTGGGCCGATTTGAATAATTTTTTTTCAAAACACGCAGCAAGCACTTTGCTTGCTGCGTGTTGTGCTTGATTGCCGCCGCCCGCCGCAGATCCGCCGCTACCCGCCACGATGCAGCCTCCCCCCCCCCCCCAGACCCCGTGCTCTGCCTGGCCAATCAGTGCCAGGCAGCACTGAGGGGTGGATCGGGACTCCCTGTGACGTCATGACGTCCATGATGTCGATGACGTCACGACGGTCGTCA